>NC_092030.1:22183966-22323966 GCF_042242105.1 Pempheris klunzingeri
GCAGGAAAATGTCAACCGACAGACATCCAAACATCAACAACGGCCTTTTCAAGGAGGAAAAGTGTTCTGGAGGACGTCTCTCTCCACACACACACACACACACACACACACACACACACACACACACACACACACACACACACACACACACACACACACACACACATGAAGAAGAAGAGGAGGAGGAGGAAGAAGAAGAAGAAACCAGGCTGTTTGTTCAGTGAGAGAAACAACAAAGGCAGAGACAGAGAGACTCTTGGGATTTTGGATCACGGTGGCTTCATTTGCAACGCGCCATGTCTGGAGGGTTTGTGTGCAGCCCGGCTCTGACTCACCCCCCCAGCTCCTCTGGATCCCAGACAGCTGGGCTGCACACACACACACACACACACACACACACACACACACACACACACACCAAACAAAACAAAACAAAAAACTCGGACAAAAAGTCTTAGAGTTGGTGGAGAGCGGCCGGACAGATGGGACAGATCCTTCCACAGTGTTTGTCAGCTCAATCTATCACCCCCCCCCGGACCGAGACATCTATACTGCACACACACACACACACACACACACACACACACACACACACACACACACACACACACACACACACTCCCCTCAGCGGGCGAACAGGGTCCCCCCCCCGGACACAAACACTCATGCTGTACACCAGTGTGCTTTTTGCGGGTCTTTATCTTAATTTTGTCGTCGACATTCTGTACAAACTTCATTTAATGTGAAATATGAAGTGTGTGTGTGTGTGTGTGTGTGTGTGTGTGTGTGTGTGTGTGTGTGTGTGTGGCAGCAAAGAAACGCTGTAAGGATTCAACTCTTCTGAGACACTGAACACTTAACGGTGACATTTAAATACCAGAGAGACCACCGTCATGGTTTTATGTGGTTTGACTCACCGACAGTTTAAAAACAATTCAGCATCAGATTTAATTAAGTTTCACATTTTACTGATTCGGTTTCTCCTGATGTGATAAAAACAGAGCACGCGTGTCCTTTCTTTGCTTCCATCAACATGTTTAACCTCTGTGTGTGAGAGTGAGTGTGTGTTCTTCAGTGTGTACTTCACCTCTGGCCACTCTGTGGGGTGTTTTTTATGTTTCACGGAGGCGACCGGGCTGAGGACCATGACCACAGGCCTGTTGTGCTGTGGAAGAGAGATCAGAGTCTGTGACTATTGGTGTGGCCTTACTTTACTGCTCTCTCTTATGGACTTGGAAGAGAATGATTATTATCGCCCCGCTAGCGGCCGACAAAAGGCACGACAGCGTCCAAACTAGCCAGACTTCACGCTTCGTGGTCCCCAGAGGATAAGTCCAATGAGTCTGTCCATCCCCATTTAGGTTTAGGTGTACCACCTCTATCAGGGAAAATCTAGCTTTTGACAAACACTAAGGTAAGAAATCTTAAACTCAGCCTATTGTTGATATTCATGGTCCCCAGATGACAAATCAGAACGTTTATGGTGACCGCCGGCCGTCTTTTAGTGCCACCATTTGGCAAAATATTTAAATGTTTTCCTGAAATATCAAAATATAATCAGCAGACTGAAATATGAAATAACTAAACTCATTTATACTCCCCAGAGGATGAGCCCTAGTCATCTGGGGCACTAAACTTGTCCTTTCCACCACCGGTAGCTTATAATACAAAGTTTGTACACCTGATGGCAAAATCTACTACTACTAATCTACTAAATATTGGATTTCCATCAAATTTGCTGTATATATTCATGGTCCCCAGAGAATGAACTCTGATGACTTTGATGCTCACATGTCATTTTCACTGACGCAACCATCAGGGTAAAGACTATTAAAATGACCAACACTTTCATGGTAAGACACCTTAAAATCAATCAACTGTGGATGTTCATAGTTCCCAGAGGATGCTGACCTTCACCTAAATTTAGTCCAGAAATATCAAAATCTAAGAGAATTGCAACTGAAATTGCTAGATTTATGCTCCCCAGAGGATTGAACATGTTCTATAAACATTTCCTTTGTGCCACCAGCAGGATAAAATCTGATGGCAAAAGTGTGGGATTTCTACATACATCCATGGTCCTCAGAGGATAGTTAGGCCAAAATATTAGCCTTCCGAGTCTAGCAGGAGATTGCTATTAAATTTAATGAGTGCATTCATGCTCCCCAGAGAATGAACTAGACACTCCTTGAGCCTTTGTCTTGCACTGTCCTCTGATTTAAAATGTAAAATCTGTACACAAGAGCCGACTACTTGGCTGGATTTAGGTAAAGACATTCATGATCGCCAGAGGAAGTATCAGTGTTATTTTGACCCAATGACCTTTTCAAACGCCACATTTAGGCCAAATTAAAAACAACCATCTAAAGTTCATAATGGGTAGATTTCCATGAACCCTTTCTATTTGGGACACTTCAGTAGCTTTTATCTGGCGCCAAATATTATCTTTGTCATCAAGAGGATGAAATCTATTATCACTCTCCACAGAGGATACGTCTCTGTGGCTTTCAGATTCTGCCACCACAAGGCCAAAATGTTCACAAGAAATCAAATGTGCAGTTTGGGATGAAATATGAGCACATGGATATTTAAAGATATTTCAGAATCTACGTGGATAAACTCCCAAGTGGGTAAACCCTTTAGAATTCAACGACCCCATGACCTTTACTATCGGCCTTACTCAGAATTTACCTCAAAAATAGGTGTTTGTTTGAAAGGAACAAGCCAGTGTCATCAGCAAAACATCACACAAACAAAACAAGAATCTGAGTTATTAATGTAACGAGGAATAAAAGGGGTCCAAGCACGGATCCCTGTGGGACTCCACGAATAACGTTAGTGATTAATGAAATCATTTGACGTGCTCACTGTGGCTCCACCCTCAGGACAAACTCTACTTCTTAGATCACTGCTACGGTCGTCGCTCCTGAGGAAAGCTAATATTCTCCAGTTTGGCGTCTAACGGCCGCCAGCGGGGCTGTAAACTTCTACACGGTTCTGTGGAGGGAAAAAGAAATGACTGAGTGGAGGGAAAAGGTGAACGTGAGGTTGTAAATTTGCTGATATATTTGTAAACTGCTACAGCAGTGTAACTGAAATATGTGTCTGGAGATCTAAATAAAAGTAACATCTGTAACATCTGTAACATCGACTGTCGGCTCTTCGGTTTGTGCAGCAGAAACCTTTCAGAGTAAAAGTGCTGCAGTGAAGTAATCTGTCGGTGTCCTGGACTGATGTGCTAATATGTGGATGTTTATGGTTATTTAACTACTTTATACTCTGCAGCAATGCATCATGGTCTATGAGGTCATAAAAACAGCCTGTTTTCAGCTTCTTTTCCAGCTGATCCAGGAGGCTTATTAGCTTCAGGAGGAGGAGGAGGAGGAGGAGGAGGAGGAGGAGGAGAAGGAGGAGAAGGAGGAGGAGGAGGAGGAGGAACTCTTCGTCCTTCAGTTTCACTCACTCACAGCAAACTGAGTCACCTGCTGCCCACCTGGTGGTCACCGTGTAAACAGAGCTGGTAAACACAGTCATCTGTGTGCCAGCAAACAGTCAGGACACCTGAAAGCACCGTCTGTCACCAGGAGCGTCCGTGTGGCGTTCGAGGACGCCGGAGCTGAGGGCGTCCGCTCTAGATCCCAGCAGGTGCGTTTGAGAAGCTCCTGGTCTGTTTCTGACGGAGAAGAGGAGGCGGCAGGAAGTCAGACAGACAAACGGCAAAGAGAATCAGCTCAGTTTTCAAAATAAAAGCCCCCCTGCAGACTGTCAGTGGTATATTCCAGCAGCACATCAGTATTATTCTCTAATGGGGGGGGGCACCAGGCCAGACGTCAGCCGCTCAGAGGGTTTTTATCACCATGACGACCAGAGGTTCATCTGGGATGGAGAAACACTCTGACTGTGAATCTGTCACTGTGATAAGTCAGGCAGCAACAACATCGAACCCTTTCTTCATGATCTGAATATGCAAAGTAACTGAGAGGAAACATCAAAAGCACAGGTCGCTCCAAACTGTCCTTGAGTAAATGCTCTTACTTACTTTCTGCTGTTGAAGTTATTTAAGTCACAAACTGGAACGTTTCACTTGATTTTCCAGTCGAGTGTTTTTGTCACATTCAGTGTTTCGGCCTCCTGCAGCAACCTTTTCCCAATTTAGAGCGACTGCTGTGCTTTCATAGCTCTCAGCCATAAAGAGGGACCCCCCCTCACCCCCCCCCCCTCACCCCCACCACCACGTCCTCACAAAACTCAGTAAGAGGCTTTTTAAAAAAGTCACCTCTGACTCTAGCTTTTTTTTTTTCTTCTAACCGGGAGCAACCTGAATAAGTTGATTCATACCTGCAGGAGGAGACGAGCTGCTGATACGGAGCTGATTAATACCTGCACACACACACACACACACACACACACACACACACACACACACACACACACACACACACACACACACACACACACACACACACACACACACACACACACTGACTCACTCCTGCAGATTAGTGCGGAGACACAAAGACAGGCGGGACTGTTTTTGACAATCAGGCATGAAAAGCACGATTAAATAAGAAGAATAAAACCATCTAGTGTGTGTGTGTGTGTGTGTGTGTGTGTGTGTGTGTGTGTGTGTGTGTGTGTGTGTGTGTCACAGCTCTTATCTCCTTATTTCACACAGCTCTGTCACTCTGTCACTGTTACATCTCCCTCCCCAGCATCGCTCCTCCTGATCCCACCACTTATTCTCGGCTTGACTGAGGCGACACTGATAGCAGGTTGTGTGAAATCACACTCCGTCCGTCCGTCCGTCCGTCTCCTCTGTTTCCACGCTGAATCTGCTTCTTCCCCCCAACGTCTTAATTCATGTCATCCATCTGCCGCCATCTTTTCCTCGTCACCTTATCGCCCGCTGATTACCCCCCAGGACCCCCCCCCTCTGACTTTAACTGTTCCTCTACCTGAGAAACATTCAAACCTGCGTCTGTTTTTACATCAGCTGTGTGTGATCTCATGGGGGGCGGGGCCTGTGTGGTTACAGGTTGGTTAGGTTTACCGAGCCGCTCGTCCTGGTTTGGGGTGACAGCAGTAAAATGTCCTGGATGATGAATGTTTTCAGACCAGGCTGTAAAATAACTTAAATGGAAAGTATGAGTAACACATAATCAATCAATCAATCAATCAATCAATCAATCTGTCAGGGTGAGGGGAGCCTGGTCGCCACGGTGACGATAATAAACGTGGTTGAGTTTTGGGAACGATCGTAGCTAAAGAAAAAAACAAGATGGCTGCTGGATAGAAACAGGAAACACCACGGAGAGGAACCGCCACGTGGCTACGGACGGTCCCAAAACTTCCTGTTGGATTTTCAGAATAAAAGCACGGACTGTGTTTAAATACCGACGTCAACTTTAAAGTTTATCTGTTTATCAGAACTCTACGTTCTCATTCGACGGTCACATTAGTGATAAATATGTAGCGTCTAGGTACACCTTCAACATGAAGCTCCTCTTCTCCTCTTCCTCCCCTCCGCTTTCCTTCCTCTTCTCCTCTTCCTCCCCTCCGCTTTCCTTCCTCTTCTCCTCTTCCTCCCCTCCACTTTCCTTCCTCTTCTCCTCTTCCTCCCCCCCCAGCAGCAGACACCAGGTTCCTGGTGACGAAGGCGTCCTGGTCTTGGTGGTCGGACTCTAACTGCTTGGGACTTTAACTCTAATGATTGATGTCAGCTCGGCTCCCAGCGACGCCGCCGCTCCACCTCGTTTCCATCAGGCCTCGCCGGCCGCAGAGCGACGGGGGGACGGAGCCATAATCAGCCACCAGATGAGGTCAGGTGAGAGCGGCGAGGCCGCGGGGAGGAAACCGGGGCTGCACTTAACGAGAGCTGACACGCCCGACAAACGGCCCGCCCCCCCAACAGCATAATGAGGTTTAAATCTGTGTGAAAACAGAAGATCGGCCGCTGACTCACAGAGAGACTATCTGAGCCCTGCAGGCGGGCCGGGAGCCGCAGCTTTCACACTTTTAAGCATGTTTATTCGTGTGTGTGTGTGTGTGTGTGTGTGTGTGTGTGTGTGTGTGTGTGTGTGTGTGTGTGTGTGTGTGTGTGTGTGTGTGTGTGTGTGTGTGTGAAGGAGGTCTTTTCAAACTTCTTTAGAAAAAGTTGAACCTGTTTAGAACTCTGCAGTCACACTCCGATGAGCTGCCGACACTTTTCTCTCTAATATACAACTTTAAGGAAAACTATAGTGTTTCTACCCATGATCCTCTCTGTCCACATCCTGGTGTCTGAGTGACTGGTAGGTAGTAAAAGTGTTGGAACTGGTCCAGTAGATCACCTCAGCCAGGCTCAGAGTGTTATTCTAAGTGTGTGACAGCATCATGGAAAGGATCCCTACAGAGAGAGACCTGGAAGATCCTTTTGGTTTAACCACAAACAGCACACACACCAGACTACATTCACTAAAACAGGGATTTTAGAGCTGCTGCTCCATCGGTCAGTGTGTTATTGTGTGACTTTGGTTGTTAGTCCCAAAGCCTTCTGGGAGATAAAATGACTGTGTGTGATGGAGGAAGGACGAGGAGGAAGAGGAGGAGGAAGAGGAAGAGGAGGTATTATGTGTTGTGTTTGGAGCAGCTGATTGTGTCTCGTTCTCTCCTCCGCCCATCGATCCTCCTCTCCCCACCGACCACAATCTCCTCCGCCTGATGGAGTCGAGAGGCGCCACCTGTGGCCCCAGCCCTCCTCCTCCTCCTCTTCCTCCTCCTCTTCCTCTTCTTCACCATTTATCGTTTATGATGTGCTCTCATGCGTAGCTCTCCTCCTCTTCACTTCCATTTCCTCCCTCCATCTTCTCTCACACACCCTCGGTGTTTCCTTCCTCTTCGTCTGTGTGTGTTTGCTCCTCTTCCTCTCATTTCCACAGCGGAAAACACACAACGTTCGTCCTCCTCCTCTTCCTCCTCTTCCTCTTCCTCCTGTCATCACTCCTCTCTTTGTCCAACGGCGTCCCGCTGAGACGCTTTTCTGTCATAAATTACCCAGCAGGCAGCAGCGGCGTGGGGCCACGAGAACACACACACACACACACACACACACACACGTTTATACACACACACACACACACACACACACACACACGTTTATACACACACACACACACACACACACACACACACACACACACACACACACACACACCTGTGTACATGTACTGACTGGTTCACACACTGAGGCTCCTGGTCACCTGCTGCCCCCTGCAGGACAGGAAGAGTCACTGCAGGTACAAGTACCACCAACAATGAGAAAATACTACATCGTACTGCACAGAGTACACGAGTGTTCTCAGCTTCAGGTAGCTCAGGTAAGAGTAGTACAAGTACTGCAGTACATGACTCCATCACAGCTACAAGTACTGCAGCCAAAATCTAACTCAGGTAAAAGTACTTATCAAAAGTATCAGTAGTAAAAGTACACATATATTGTCAGCTCTATGTAGTAAAAGTACACAAGTAAAATCACCTTTATGTAGTTAAAGTATCAGTAGTACAAGTACTGCAGTGTCTGCAGTAGAAGTACTGCAGTATCAGTAGTAGAAGTACACAGGTGTGGTCAGACTGGTGGTGTTTGCTGCCCCCCGCTGGTCTCAGCAGGAAACTACATCAGCACATTTAACAGGTGGATCAAACTAAAGATAAAACATTAAAATATAAAATATGAAACAGGTTCTGAACTTAAACTACAAATGAGAAGTACTTAAAGGTACTTTGAGGTACTTTGTGGTACTTTGAGGTACCACTTCACTGCACCTTAGAATAAATATAGTACTTTTTACTCCATTAAATTAATCTAATTAATTAAATAAAGACAGCTTTAGTTAGTACACAGTACATTTAAGAAAAAGCAGTAAACCACACTGTAGTAATACTGCAGTAATACTCTGTTACAGTATCAGCACCAGAAGGGGATACAGCACCATGATTTATTGATTGGTTATACTTTGCATTAATAATCTGAAGCTGTCAGAGAAACGTAGTGACGTAAAAACGTGAAGTTCAAGTGCTCTTAAATTAAACTAAAGTCCAGTACTTGTGTAATTATGTTCAGTTGCACTCCTCCGCTGATTATCAGTGTGTTTCAGTACTTTTACTTCAGTAAAGCACCTGAGTACTTGTTGTTGTTGTTGTTGTGACAGAGTGTCAGTTTTCCGAGGGGAACTAGAACGGACCACGAGTTTCTCCCGATTCCCGTGAACATCTCACAATCATTCCGCCATTATGAAGTTATATTATAGTAAATAATATTAATAAAAGAGGCACAAACTCACGGAGGAACGTCTTCACACCTGCTGCGTCCAAACCACGGGCTCCACATGACAAGAGGATGGAGCCACTGATGTGTGAAGCCTCCAAATTGGGTTTACAGGTGTCGCCATCTTGATTCCTGGTGTGTCTTCCTCTAAATGGACCATAATTTACTAAATGAACATCCTGCTGTGCTGAAGAAGACAGTAAACTAGAGACTGAGAGCAGAAACTGTTCACTGAGCTGATCAATCAGGAGAGAAGTCGCCTCATTTCCTCATTGACTTCCATCCAATCAGACTTTGGAGAATTTGGAGCCAGTGGAGTCGCCCCCTGCTGGACACTAGAGAGGAAGCAGGTTCTCTAATGCAGTCGATGGTCCTCAGAGACGGTCTATTGTTATCTAGTGTGTGTTTGAGTCAGTGTGTGTAGACAGCACAGTTATAGACTCTCTTTAGTGTGTGTGTGTGTGTGTGTGTGTGTGTGTGTGTGTGTGTGTGTGTGTGTGTGTGTGTGTGTGTGTGTGTGTGTGTGTGTGTGTGTGTGTGTGTGTGTGTGTTTTGAATGGAGATTTCCTGTTTCTTCTTCTTCGCTTTCACTTTTTCCGACTGTTTCCGGAAGCTGAAGCTGCTGCTGGGAGACAGCAGGTCGCCCCCTGGTGGCGGAGCGGAGCGGTGGACAGTTTCAGTACAGCAGCGAGTTCTTTTAATTATTGTCTTCATTTTATTTTATTCTTTTCTTTAATTATTATATTTGGTTTCTTTATAATTATCTTATTTTCCTCATATAAAGCACATTTTTCCTCTATATTTATTTTCCAGCTAATGTTGTTGAACTTTAGATGATTTTTAATTTGTTTTATATATTGTTTGTACACCTTTTTATTTTTTAAGTAACACTAACCCTAAGTATTTTTTAAGTATTTTCTAAGTACTTGAGTAAATTATATTTAATTTTATAATTATTTTTTTTTACTAAAACATCATTTTTTGTTTTACCTCCCCGCCGTTTCACTTATTTGTGACTATTGTTGTGGAAATGATGTTTTTAGCTGCTGTTTCTGTTTCCTGTGATTAGTAATCAATTCATGTTGCTGTACATAGTCGACATTAAAAGGCTTCACAGACTCTGTACTCTAGTTTTAAACATGACTGTACATCTGTTCCTGTGTTGTGGCATTTAGATTGTTTTATGTGGCATCGATAAGATACGTGTCTAATCTAACCTGGATCCTGGAGCTGAAATTATTGATCAATTAATCAATTTAATCAATAGTCAGAAAGTTAATGCACAGTATTTCCATAAGTGATGTATCATTTTGATCATTATTCAAACAAAGATGGCAACATTTCCACTAATTTCAGCTTCTCAGATGGAGGTTTTCTTTGTCACAGTATAAAATATAACAAACTTAGACTTGTTTAGATGTTTGGTCCTTTCTTTTCCTTTTTATATTATATCTCCTTATCTTTGACATTATCAGATTTATATGTGTGAAAGTACATGAATGTAATTTTAATTCATTTTAAATGAATACATAAATGAATAGATGATCTAAAAATGAATAGGGTGATAAATAAAATTCAAAATTAAATGGTAAAGAAAATAAATTAGGGAATTAAGACAAATGTCATATTTTATAAATCTATTGATGCCTACATTTAATTTCAGTATCATTGTTTATTTAATGGCATATTTATATATTTATTTACTGAGTCATTTATTTTATAATTTATTATTATTATTTATTTATTATGTATTTATTATTATTATTATTATTTTATTTATTATTATTATCATTATTATTATTCTAGTGTGCAGGGCAGTGTGGTAGTACCCGGGGGCCGCCGGTGGGGGCGCTGTTGTCCCTTTGATACCCATAAGCGGGGGAGTGAGAGGTGCATGAAATGGAGAAAAATGGCGGATCATGTGCAGGTAAGCAGAGGTTTCATGTTTTTGTAACCGACTATTTATCCACCAGCGTGGGAGTGAGTGTGAGCGCGGATTCGGGTGCAGTGCTCCGGGCAGGGAGGCAGCGAGCGGCCGCGGCCGTGTTGGAGCCTCCGGCGGTAAAAAAGAGAGGATGTGGCCGCCGGAGAGAGCTGACTTGTGGCCCGCTGTCACTGCTCGGGCTGGCTGGCTGCACGGTTAGCTCGTGTTAGCCGCGAGGGGGGATTTCAGGCTCCGAGGGGAGAATTACAGCCCGTGAGGCTCCGGCTTGTCGCCCGTATTGTCCCCGGTGCCGGTGCCGGTGAAGGCTCCGCTCCACCGGGACAACGGCGCGTTTAATCGGCCGATTTTAGTGAAGTAAACAATAAAGCAGCAGCGGGCTGGCCGCGGACGGCTAGCTGTCAGGCTAACACGGAGTGTGGTCAGCTGTCAGTTTGGCGCCAGGCAGGATCCCTCCGTGGACACCAGGCAGGACAGAAACACGGACTTGGACTCGTGCTGCAGCTTTTTGTGCCCAAATGTTAAAATCTCCCTTTTGTTGTGCCGCTGTGCTCCAGCTAGCCGAGCCTCCTGCTAGCCATGCTAAAGCTAGCCCAAACCCAGACGTCAACTTCTCCCGCCCGAGTCCGTTTGAAAACATGATTCGGTTTGTTTAACTGTTTATCCGGTAAAGCGGCTTCACACCGGCGGCTGCCGTCGCCGTGTTGGCCGCTGGAAGCGGCGGGTTGGGAGCACCGGGAGATTTAGCGGCACCGCTGTTGTTTATGTGCGTAACTAAGCAGTGCTGTTTTGTTTAGCTAGCCTGCTGTAAGCTAGCCGCTCCGTGCTCCGTCTGCTCTGGACACATGTTTGGGAGAAGCTGCCGGGCGGAGAGGAGAAGCTGCGCCGACTCTGGGCTCTTCTAAGCGGCTTTCTTCCCCTTCGAGCGCCCGGCTGGTCCTCCACCGTGCCCCCAGAGGGACCCCGCTGGGTTAGTGTGGAGCTAACTTCATGCTCCGTGTTATTGTTGTCACTGCTAGCTTGTGGGGTGCTAGCTTAGCATGGGATTATCCATGCTGGTAACTTTTTATTCTCGCCGAGTCCTGCAGCTCAGATGCTGAAGTGACTGTGAGGTGTGTGACGGAGGGCTGGAGGTGATGAGGGGCAGCCGGAGGAGCTGCAGCCCGGACAGGGACTCTGTCAGACCCTCTGGATCTCATCCAGACACGCTGCAATATTTCTGTTGGTCGCAGGAGGATCGTGATGTGACTGCAGAAGATGTTGTTCAGTAAGGTCATCATCCCTCCTGCCCCGCTCCTGCACATGGCTCTCATGGAGCTTCACACATGGAGGATGACAGGAACTCACTCTGAGGGCTGCAGCTGGTGATTGATTGATGATCAGATCAGATAAACTTTATTAATCCTGCTGTTTAACATGTTCCAGCAGCTCTGGAGTCACTGATTAATAAATATAAAATAGGATGTAAGGAGAAAATATAGATAAAGAAACACAGATTTACCATGATGGGTGATAATTACACACACACACACACACACACACACGTGTCCCACAGTTCACAGTCGGTGTGAAGAAAATAAGAATATATAGATTATCACCAGCAGGATTAATTGTTTGATTTATATAAAACAATCAGAACTTCCAGAATTCAGGATGTCTACAAGTGTTTTAACCCTCCAACTGATAATTGCATTATCGATTAATCCGTCTATAAGATGTCTCGAGGTCGAGTCGATGTCTTTAATGTCTAGTTTTGTTCGATCAACGGTCCAAAACCAAAGAGATTCAGTTTACACGGTTATGAAACGGAGAAAAGCAGAAAATCCTCCCATCCAAGTAGCTGGAACCAGATTTATTTTTAGGCATTTCTGCGTGAAAAGTAAAGTAAATGATTATTTGATTTTCTAAATACGTGCAGATTAATTTTCTGTCGACTGATGAATTGATTCAGCTCCACTTCCAGCAGCCAAAGAGGTTCAGTTTACTGCGACGTAAAACTGAGAAACAACAAACGGTCACATTTCTGGAGCTGGAATCAGAATATTTAGATTTTAAAATAACTTTGCAATTATCAAAATTGTTTGTTTTCATCACTTAACTCCCTTTTAATCTTTACGGATTTAATTGAGTTCCAGCATCAGTGACTAAATAATATTCTCTGTTCTGATGTAATAACCAACGTGAGCTGTGTGTTTTAACTTCATGGGTGATATGAATGTGATATTTAATTTGAGTGGAGGTGTTTGTTAGATTAGCTGATTATTTTTATCACATTATTACTTAAGATAAAGATAAATAAACCTGGAATGATCTCCTGTGGGAAAATGTGGTTGTTGCAGCAGTACAAGAACAGAAATAAGTTCAGAAAGTAAAATAAATAAATGATAAGAGAAATCTATATTGTTTGATTTTTGGTGTTTTAAAGGTTCGTTCAGATCCAAAACAATATTTATGTAATTTACATCACTCTCTTCAAGGACACCAGACCTCATTGACAAAAACAGTCATTTTAGCTCTCAGAGTTGCTGGACTACTGCAGCCTGGATCTGTTTGTTTGTGTTACTGCATGACTTTGGTGTTCTGAAGGGTTAGTTCAGATCGAAAATAATATGTGTGTAACACACAATAACACAAACAAGGTAACCTATTCAGGCAGCAGCTCCTGTGTCCTGTTCTCTAAAATCCCTGTTTTAGTGAATGTAGTCTGGTGTGTGTGCTGTTTGTGGTTAAACCAAAAGGATCTTCCAGGTCTCTCTCTGTAGGGATCCTTTCCATGATGCTGTCACACACTTAGAATAACACTCTGAGCCTGTCAGTGGATCAAACAAGCTCTTTTAGTGGACCTACTGTGATCAGGTGCAGTTGTCCCAAAGGATCACGTTGCAGCCATTGCAGCCCGTTTGGTGTCTGCTGGCTGAGGTGATCTACTGGACCAGTTCCAACACTTTTACTACCCACCAGTCACTCAGACACCAGGGTATTGACTTCATCAGTTTCTACACACAGTAGGGTCCTCACATAAAGTCATATAATAATAATAATAATAATAATAATAATAATAATAACATCACGTCAGCAGTGGGATTTAATGATTTAATCATTTTAAACATTCTGAAATGTTTTGTCGGACTAACGAAGAGATTTACTGTCACATAAGACAAAAAACGCGCCAGCTCAGAGCAGAGGAGGCGGCAGGAAGTCAGACAGACAAACAGCAAAGAGAATCCACTCAGTTTTCAAAATAAAAGCCCCCCTGCAGACAGTCAGTGGTATCTTCCAGCAGCACATCAGTATTATTCTCTAATGGGGGGGCACCAGGCCAGACGTCAGCCGCTCAGAGGGTTTTTAACATCCTCCTCCTCCTCCTCACCTGTCCCCTGAGCTCTTCCTCCTCCTTGACCTCGCGGCTCTGTCATTTTGAATCGATCAGTGACGGGCGTCTCGCTGTGACTCTGCATGACTCAGCACTGTCCCTCCCTGCCTCATGAATAAATGTGATAATTAAACGTCTCCTGGGCCGAAACCACGTCGTGTGTTTGTAGAAGTTATTTTCTGTACTGATTCACTTCCTGGTCATGTGCTCTCTTAATCATTTGGTTCTTAAAATAGTGAAACGTTCATCAGTTTAGTTTCAGTTTTATGTTTGGTTTATTAAAAATGAAATGAGTCAAAGACGAGCAGCACGTTGGAGAAGTCATGAGGAAAGATTTGAAACTCCTACAGTCTAACAGTGAGAGCAGGTTTATGTGGAGACTAGTGGGAGGCCATCCATCCATCCATCCATCCATCCATCCCTCCATCCATCCATCCATCCATCCATCAATGATTATGTGCTCAGTTAATCCGTCCACCCTCTTCACATTTTCAATGGTGGACAAAATGTTAAATATCTACAGTTTTCCTTCTCGTCTGAGCTTTGAGGCTTTAACGTAGTCTGGTTTCCGTTCAGGGGTCCCAGGACGCGTTCAGGGGTCCCAGGACGTGTTCTCAGGTTCTAGTTGTCTGGATTATTGCCGCTAAATGCAGTAAAGCGTCTGTGTGATGTGGATGCTGCCGTGTGTCTGTTGGGATGATTTCCTGGAGAACACTGTGTTCTCTGCTCTCGTCCACAGAAAGTTTGTGTGTGTGTCTGCTGGTCACTGATAAGCTGTCTCACCCCCCCTCTGTGTTTATCTAGGGCCTTGCCCAGCTGGAGATCCTGTGTAAGCAGCTATACGAGACTACCGACACCGCCGTCCGCCACCAGGCAGAGAAAGCTCTGGTGGAGTTCACCAACAGCCCCGACTGTCTCAGCAAATGTCAGCTGCTGCTGGAGAGAGGCAGCGTGAGTCTGCGTCCATCACACAGCTCAGAGGGTTCATCAGCGCCACAGAGAACGCTCACTTATATTACTGATGCACTACTTCTGTCCTCCAACACACACAATGCTAATCTTTATTGTAAACTTGTCCTTAAATGTAAAGAATCGGTGCATTAAAAGTCTTAGATTTCACTTGCTGGTGCGTGTAGCTGCCCCGCTAAAGGTGTTTCCCTCTGAGAGGTGGCGTGGAAATAAAATAAACCATGTGGATACCTAACAGATGACGGGGAAACTGTTCTGTGAAGGTTTAGTTTATTTCTGATGTTGAATTTGAGTTGTTTTGTGTGTGTACAGACGTCCCATCATGCTTTGCTGGAAGTGTTTTTAGATGGAGGTGATGTTGTTGCTAATGCGATGCTCTCCTCTCTCTCGGCAGTCGTCGTACTCTCAGCTGCTGGCGGCCACCTGTTTGTCTAAACTGGTGTCTCGAACCAGCAACCCTCTGCCCCTCGAACAACGCATCGACATCCGTGAGTACCCCTCCGTCTCTCAGCGCTCAGACGTCCCAGCCTGCCTGAACGCTTCACTGCAGAGGGGCACAAAGTTCAGATTTCCTTTCTTTCACTCTCTTTTATTTATTTTGAAACAATAAAAGACAGCATGTAAAGGGGATATCACACCATCCTCACACTGCCGTCCCTGCATGGACACTATGGACTGTATATAAAGATGGCCGCCGCATCTCCGCCTCCTCCTGCTGCACAAAAATGAAGCCAGAATATCCAGTGTGTTCAGCCGGTGACGTCATTTGAGACAAACATTTATCTGACATGTACTTTCAGGAAGGTCTCAGGCTGTCAAGCCAGTTTGACAGATTAATTACAACAGTGGTGTCCAGAAAGAAGTTTTCCACAGACTCACATTGTGACAGAGACGTCTGTAAACCTGACACGTCTCATGCATTTTATTGTGAAGTGACTCGTTTCACCATCAGAATTTGATCCATTCAGTCCAATAACATGTGGAAAGTCTAGAACAGGATTTTGATACAGTGATTTGGTTATTTAGTACATGTTTTTAAGATAAAACTTTTTATTGATCCCTCAGTGGGGAAAGTTCGCTGTTATTGCAGCTCTAAGGACCGACATGAAGCACACCGTTAAAGAAAGAGAAAATTAAATTAAAACCTTATATACACAAGTAATACAATAATGATAAAGAAACAACAACAGGGTGGAAACATGATATGGATTATTGCACAGTTGTCCACGGATTGGTTGGTCAATAGGTTCTGGTGACTTTAAAGAAAGTTCTTTGATAGATTTGGTTTCCCGGCACAGTATTTTTAGCAGCTGCTCCGTCTCATACAACCCAATAAAGACACTCCTCAGTGTGTTAATATAAGCACTCAAAGTCAAACTTGACTGTAAGATGTTAAAAAGTGTATAAAATATAATTTCCACTTGTTTAAAACACGAAGAATAAATCATGTTCAGATGGGTTGTTCCTCTGTCGCTAAGTTGTGTTTTATCTTTTGTGACGTTCAGGGAACTATGTGCTGAATTATCTGGCGACGCGGCCGAAGTTAGCAGCCTTTGTGACCCAGGCTCTGATCCAGCTGTACGCCAGGATCACCAAACTGGGCTGGTTCGACTGTCAGAAAGATGACTACGTCTTCAGAAACGTCATCGCTGATGTGACGCGCTTCCTACAGGTCAGTGTGTGTTTAGAGGAGAACTTGAGGGATTTCTAACCCTGGACCCTCTCTGAGTCCACATCCTGGTGTGTGAGTGACTGGTAGGTAGTAAAAGTGTTGGAACTGGTCCAGTAGATCACCTCAGCCAGCAGCCACCAAACGGGCTGCAATGGCTGCGACGCTTTCTTCAAACACACCAGACTCCATTGATGAAAACACAGATTTTACCCTGCAGAACTCGGGAGTTGCTGGTCTACTGCTGCCTCACTCAGTTAGTGTGTTTGTGTTATTGTGTGACTTTGGTGTTTTTACGCCTTTGTTCAGATCCAGTATCTTATTTGTTTTACACACAATAACACAAACCAGCAACCAGCAACTTCTGGATTCTGCGAGGTAAAATTACTGTTTTTGTGAATGGAGTCTGGTATGATAATCTTCCATAATGCTGTCAGACACTTGGAATAACCCAATTTATAACCCATTAAGATCCCAAAATATGTGCAAATAGAGCCCAGGTGAGTTTTCCTTTAATCACGTGGTCCAGTAGCTCTGTTTGTGCTGTGTAACACTGTGTGTGTGTGTGTGTCAGCTTGTTTGTTAATGTGTAACTGGTGTGTTTACAGGACAGCGTTGAGCACTGCATCATAGGGGTCACCATCCTGTCCCAGCTGACTAATGAGATCAATCAGGTAGGTCGTCCTCCGTTTTCTGATGATGATTATTATTATTATTTCTTTTTTAACATCACGTTTCCTCCCGACAGGCCGACACGACGCATCCCCTGACCAAACATAGGAAGATCGCATCGTCGTTCAGAGACTCTTCGCTGTTCGACATCTTCACTCTTTCCTGCAACCTCCTGAAACAGGTGCGTCTGGTTTTATCGAGGGTTTAGAACTAAAAGAAGGAAGTCAGACTGAACCAAGAGGGAAGCAAGCAAAATGACTTTAGCTCCTGAGATCTCACATATCACATAAGTGGGCTGCTTCCTGTTCAGCTTCAAAATAAAAGCATCCCTAAATATATACCTCAGATATACCAGCAAAATCCATAGTAATACTCAACTATTTACTATTTCTCATGAATTCTTGCATGTATAGTGTGTTTCAGCATGTCTTCCAAACAAATTAAATTAGATTATTCAGTTACTTAAAACCAAAACCAGTCAGTCATGGAAACAGTCTGATTAATAAGGATTTCCTGGTCAGTTCTGTTGGTGGAATTAGTTCAATACAAGCTGTGTTAGCTGTGAGTAAAGATATTCTCCCTCTTTAAAGTGAACAGAACGTAAATAAATGTATGCAGCTCTTACAGATATACCACTAATGATGAAGCAGAGAGGAACTGTAATCACATTTTCAGATTAAAAGCGGCGTCTCTTATGATGTCTCATCACGTGGAGAACAGCTGATTGTGTCCAGCTGCTGTACTGAGCTGCTTTCACTTTCACTTTTAAAATAATTCCCCCAGCAGACCTTTTAAGAGCTTAATTGTTCACAGAGCGAGAGCAGCTGCTGCAGCCGGAGGATGAAGTCTGTTTATGACACGAACAGACGACAGATCTGACTGTGGCGGCGCTAAAAAACAAAAGCTTTGCTAGAGAACGTGTCACTGAACTAACTAATTAGTTTAATTTCTTTCTGTTTAAATGTTCAGTCTCCTGGTGTCTGTTTATTGTAGATGAGTCAGTTTATACAACTGATGCCTGCCTCACTGTCATCAGTGCCAAACATCTGCAGCGCTGTGAAATGAGGTGTTTTTAACCGTTACACGCTGACCCCCCCCCACACACTGTCGTAGTGGCACCACGGTCGTCACATTTTGCACCACACCTGACGTGATGTAATGACATCATCGACATGCGACATGAGTGACGGGAAAGAACGAATGTGATGGTTTTTATTTTGGATCAGACCCAACGGGATTACGGAGCCTCGATGTTCGATGTTTGATGTTTGATGTTTGAGGCTGAAGCTGCTGGTGTCTGTTTGTTTTCAGGCTTCGGGGAAGAACCTGAACCTGAACGATGAGTCTCAGCACGGCCTGCTGATGCAGCTGCTCAAACTCAGCTACAATTGCCTCAACTACGACTTTATAGGAACGTCCACGGACGAGTCGTCGGACGACCTCTGCACCGTTCAGATCCCCACATCATGGAGATCAGGTAGGAGAAGTGTTGTGTCTGTGTTCAGGAAAGATCACACGAGCTGTTCAGAACAGCTGCTGCTGAATTCTTTGATAATCATCTTTAATTATCAGACGTCTGTTTGTCCGACAAATCGTCCAAAACCCCAAAATATTCAGTTGATTTGAGCAAAAAACCAAGAAAAGCTGAAACTTTTCATATTTAAGAACCTGGAAGAATCAAATATTTTGGTTTTAAAGGATCAGTCAGTTATCAGACTGGTTGTTTTCTAATTAATCGATTAGTTGATCAACAGAGAATTAATCAGCAGCTATTTTGAAAATGGAACAATGGTGTTATTTAGTTCTTAAGCAGGAATGCCAAACAGTTCAAACTGAATATGTTTTGGTTCGAGCAGACGAGTTGTAAAGTTCGGCTGTAAAACAAAGTTCCCGACATCGTCTCCTGTTTTCTGTCTTGCAGCGTTTCTTGATTCCTCCACACTGCAGCTCTTTTTCAATTTATATCATTCCATCCCTCCGTCCCTGTCCCCGTTGGTGAGTACGCTGAGCTTCGTATCATCATCATCATCATCATCATCATCATCATCATCATCATCATCATCGTACACCCAGAATACTGTGAAGCTCGTGTGTCTGACTGATGACTGATGACTGTGTGTGTGTGTGTGTGTGTGTGCAGGTGTTGTCGTGTCTAGTTCAGATAGCCTCTGTCAGGAGGTCTCTCTTCAACAATGCAGAACGAGCAAAGTTTCTCTCACATTTGGTGGACGGAGTGAAGAGGATACTAGCAAACCCACAGGTCTGTAACACTTCACGTCAACGTAGTGATGAGATGTTAGCTCATCTAGCTCTGTTAGCTCTGTTAGCTCTGTTAGCTCATCTAGCTCTGTTAGCTCATCTAGCTCTGTTAGCTCTGTTAGCTCATCTAGCTCTGTTAGCTCTGTTAGCTCATCTAGCTCTGTTAGCTCATCTAGCTCTGTTAGCTCTGTTAGCTCATCTAGCTCTGTTAGCTCATCTAGCTCTGTTAGCTCTGTTAGCTCATCTAGCTCTGTTAGCTCTGTTAGCTCTGTTAGCTCATCTAGCTCTGTTAGCTCTGTTAGCTCATCTAGCTCTGTTAGCTCTGTTAGCTCATCTAGCTCTGTTAGCTCTGTTAGCTGTTAGCTGGGAAAGACTCAGCAGCATCAATGCATTTTGCCTGCACTGTTTTGATGTTTTTGCTAGCAGCTGATTGTCTGACGCTGTTTGTGTTTCAGTGTTTGCCGGATCCTAATAACTACCACGAGTTCTGTCGCCTGCTGGCGAGGCTGAAGAGTAACTACCAGCTGGGGGAGCTGGTAAAAGTAGAAAACTACCCAGAAGTTATTCGCCTCATAGCCAACTTCACCGTCACCAGTCTGCAGGTGGGTGTTTGTCCACAGTTCATGTGTGTAGTCAAAGGCACAGCAGGGTGGTGAGACAGGTCTGTTTGGAGCTTATTGCTCAGAGTGTTGGATCAATTTTATGGTTACATGAAGACCAGTGATCTCACCTGTCTGTCTCCTCCGGTGTGTCAGCACTGGGAGTTTGCCCCCAACAGCGTTCACTACCTGCTGAGTCTGTGGCAGCGCCTGGCGGCGTCCGTCCCCTACGTCAAAGCCACGGAGCCTCACCTGCTGGAGACCTACACCCCAGAGGTCACCAAGGCCTACATCACATCACGGCTGGAGTCGGTCCACGTCATCCTCAGGTGAGAATCCTCCTCAGGTGTGTGTCAGCCTCATGTCACAGTGGATCTCTGTGAGTTATTGACAGAGAGGAGACTTTTTTTTACGGATCGCTGCGTCACGATTATTTATTTACTCCAACATGGACGTGACAGGAGGAAGAGAGCTGGTTAGAGAAGTTAGAGAAGAGAGCAGGTTACATAAAACAGACCCATTTTTTAACTCAACCTACAACTTCAAGTCAGGCTCAGACTGATGTTAGTGCAATGCATTCTGGGTGAAATAAGACTAAAAAATGGCAGCTGCAACAGTGACGCGTTGTGGTGGAGCACTCAGCACTCGGCTGCACTCATTCAGAGATTTGAGACAAAACATGGCGGAGGGGGGGGGCAGAGTCTCGGGGCGTAGAGCTGAGGGCGGGCGCCACGCCTCGCCCACAGCGCCGTCCTGTTACTAAGAGCCGGGACAGAGTTATGATGAATGTCCTGGCTGGCGCTGGTCACACCGCCGCCTCACTAAGAGCTTTCCTCAGCGGTCACCATGGTAACGACACCCCTGTGGTCAGTGCAGCGCAGGTAACATCATTAATGACCTCAGAGTGTCTGTAATAAGATAACACTGGTACCAAACTGAGCCGGAGGGAGAGGGACTGATCTTTAAACAACAACGTGACAACGTGGTTTGTTTTTGGTGTCACTTATTCTCCCTTCAGATCTTTTAAAGCCTGTCGTTACTGTCTGTGGATTAGTGCTGATCAAACATACTAATTCATAAAACATAACTTTGTTTGTTTAACATGCAAAAGATTCTTTTTCCTTCAAAAGCCTTTTGTAGCCTGCGTTGACTACGCTAAATCATCGTACGATAAAACTTTTCTGATGTTCTGTGGGGAAGAAAATGGACTGGGCACGTTTGTCTCAAAGCACAGACTTTAGACTGAACGGTGTGTCTGGCCGTGTTGACCCCACAGAGACGGTTTAGAAGACCCTCTGGACGACGCCGGGCTGGTGCAGCAGCAGTTGGACCAGCTGTCCACCATCGGGAGGTGCGAGTACGAGAAGACGTGTGCTCTGCTGGTGCAGCTGTTCGACCAGGCGGCTCAGACCTACCAGGAGCTGCTGCAGTCCACCAACTCCAGCGCCGCAGACATCACTGTGCAGGAGGGTACGGAGACTCCGGACACTCGATTGTATCGGCAGAATCCACTTTAGCGGCTTCGGTGTTTAGTGAAAGTCACCGTGTGCCTGTGCATGTTGTGTTAAACACCACGTTCCTCCACGTGCAGGGCGGCTGACATGGCTGGTTTATATAATCGGGGCGGTGATCGGTGGACGGGTGTCGTTTGCAAGTACCGACGAGCAGGACGCCATGGACGGAGAGTTAGTCTGTCGGTAAGAGTTAAACACCGTGTCGAGGAAACGATGACGCAGAAACCATTTTAACTTGTTTTAGTTTGTTTTGAAGGAAAATACAGTTCAGTGCTGCATTAAACGACGATCTTTATAATTCCTTCTTTCCAATAAGACATTAACCTTCTTTGAAACAATTGATTAACTAGATGATTGACAGAAAATTAATCTGCAACTCCTTTGGTAACAGTTACTCATTTAAGCAAAATTACCCAGCATGCACCGGGTGCAGGTCCTCAGCCATGAGGGTAAAGGGTACTGTTGGAAAAGCTGGTTCACAAGCAGCTTTGTTGGAGTATTGAATGTCTAGAAGAGCAGGCACTTCTTCTTCTTCTTCTTCTTCTATGACAGTAAACTGGATCTTGTTTGTTCTGATCGGTGCTAAATACATTTCACATGTTAGTCTTCTAGGTTTGGTTGTTTTCCTTTAATTATTGATATGTGATGTTGATATATTACACAAATGTGATAAATATAGAATAAGACACACGTCCAATCAGGTTTCTCCATATTTTTGTTCCTGAAACGTACAAAGCAGGTTTAGACATTCGATACTCCAACAAAGCTGCTTGTGAACCAGCTTTCCCAACAGTTTTAGGATCAAAGTGTGTGTGTGTGTGTGTGTGTGTTTGATAGCAGTGGATGTACGAACAGTGGTGTTCTGTGTGCCCCCCCCCCCCAGGGTGCTTCAGCTGATGAATCTGACCGACTCTCGGTTAGCTCAGGCCGGCAACGAGAGGCTGGAGCTGGCCATGCTCAGCTTCTTCGAACAGTTCAGGAAGATCTACATCGGTGACCAGGTGCAGAAATCATCAAAGGTAAATACACACACGTGTCCGCGATGCTGCCGTTTGTAGAGAGAGGGAAATTAACCCCCTGGCTTCACGCCCCGCTGCCCCGCACCCCGCCTCATTAACCCTGCCCCGTCTGACGCCGACGGGGGGCCAAGTTGGTGGGAACGAGCAGGTCTTTTGTCCCGAGCTCGGTGCTGACGGCAGCGGTTTCTTTAGAGTCTCTCAGTCTCAGTCTGCTGCTACTCCTGTTTTGCTATTGTGCGGTTAGACGTGCTGAACGGGCCGCCGCTTCATGCTGACTTACCGAGTGTGTGTGTTCTCTTTGTTCGGGGCAGAAACTGCAAAATGTGAACGTCCCAGATAAGTGGTTGAATGTAGAAACCGTAGTTTGTCTGGACATGTGGCCCTTTGGTTTGGTGTTAGCTCCCCCCGCCCCTCAGAGGTTCATCACAGCAGTAGCGTCCGACCAGCAGGTACCCCAGCAGTGAACATACACCTGTGTGTGTGTGTGTGTGTGTGTGTGTGTGTGCTGTGTGTAGCTAGCACCAGAGGAGGCTGGCTCGCTGTTAGACGTCTCCTCTGTAACTTAGTGTGTCTCTGTGGTCTGAGGCTCATGTTTCCACTGTTTTCTGTCCTCTTTAAGAGACCAGTAATAAAATGAACTACCCCTCCGCTCCGGACAGCACAGGTGTCACTGATACCTGCACAGCGCCCACGATGGTGTTTGACGTTAGATCTGTGGGGTTAGGAGCTGAATGGAGACCAAACTTTATAACTTCAGCTCCTCTCCTTCAGATCTTGCCTTTCACAATAAAAGCCCTGGACACACATAGATTGATAACTGCTGACCAGAGGGAGCTTAAATTTAACAAAGAGCCTTTTGTTAAAAGGCAAATAAAACCAAAACAGCTCACAGTCCTGTAGGTTTTCCCCTTTGAAATCCAAACTATTGCCAAATAGACACTAAATGCTCCTCTCCTTACTCTGGTCATGTGATCAGTGAACTCTGCTGCTGTGTGAGCAGACGCTGTCGCTTCATAGCTGGAGCGTCAAACTAAGTTTAAGAGTTCTGGTGCTGGTATGTTAAAACGTATAATACTAAATATATATATTTTTAAATGTTGCCTGAACACCGACTGCTGCTGCAAACCTAAACCAGGCCGGTGGTCCCGGCGGTTAAATCCCACCAGTAGCATCTGCGTCACATTCAGGCTCCATCGTGGCGTCTCAGCGCTAAAGATTCTCTCCTGGTCTGTTTCTGACGGACACCAAGCAGCTCAGAGCAGAGGAGGCGGCAGGAAGTCAGACAGACAAACGACACAGAGAATCCACTCAGTTTTCAAAATAAAAGCCCCCCTGCAGACTGTCAGTGGTTTATTCCAGCAGCACATCAGTATTATTCTCTAATGGGGGGGGGCACCAGGCCAGACGTCAGCCGGACGAACCAGAGGTTGATCTGGGAACATCCTTCAGTCGTCTCCTAACAGGATCCAGGTGATTACATGCCACAGTTTGACATATTTAGCAGTAATTGACTCTCCGAGCTGGGGAAGAAGTGCTTATCCAGCTTTCTAAAGAACTTCCAAACCTCCTTTTTAATGACGTGTGTGTTTAAACCAGAACCAAAACCTTCCAGGTTTCTGGTTGTTGAGTCCCTGACGTGTCTGTAGTCACCGGAACAACGTTACAGTCGACACAAAGAGCCGCATTAGAGGAGCTGCTGCACGTACGACGCCGCGTCGTCAGGTTTTTTTAACGTGAGGCGGTCGGGCCCCATTTCCTGTGAGGCCTCGGCTCTTTATCTTCAACAGATCTCTTCATGCTTCGCCTGTCTCCGCTGAGCCCCACATTGAGCGGACAGCTGTGTGTTATCTGCCCCTCTGGATCCTGTCCTTTAAAATCCAGCTGATGTAGACTTAAAGGAGCACACCGCTGTTTTTAAACCTGGACTCATTTTGGTGTCTAAATGACCAGCAGGTGCAAAAAGTGATGGCATTGGTCCAGTTCAGTCAGATTTATTTATAAAGCACGTCGACCAAAGTGGAGCTAAAATCACAATTAAAAGAAATAATTACCAATATGAGCATCACTGCATACAACTAACAGGCCAAAGTCAGAAAAACCACATCAGACAGTTCAAATGCTGCTGGTCAGAAGTCAGCCTGGACTAAAAAGAGCCAATCGGGGGTCAGATCTGATAAAGAGGGGCTGCTGTTCCACTGTCTGACTCCACCAGACTCCATTGACAAAAACAGCATTTTAACCTGCAGAATAAAGGAATGTTTTTAGTAAGTTTGGTGTTTTAAAGGGTGAGTTTGAACCTTTAAAACAACAAACACACTGACTGATGGATGTCACACACTCAGAATAACGACCTACTGGACTAATTCACCAGTCAGTTTAGTTTAAAAACACAGAGGTTCCCTTTTTAACGCTGTGATTTAAGTCACTAATTCTGACAAATACTGAAAAGAAGTTAATTGTTTTGAAGCATGAAAGGATTTAAAAAAGGGACGCCCCCCCCCCCCCCCCCCCCCCCCCCCCCCCCGGAGCTGCTGTGTGTCTGCGTGTGTGTGTTTTAATGGCTGTGTGTGTTTGATCGCAGCTTTATCGACGACTATCAGAAGTTCTGGGGCTGAACGACGAGACGATGGTACTCAGTGTCTTTATAGGGAAAATGTGAGTGGATACAGAACAAGTTATTCACACATTTAAAAGCACAGACATCAGTAACTCCTCTTCGTGTCCGTGTTAACAATCTTCTCTCTCTTTCAGCATCACAAACTTGAAGTACTGGGGCCAGTGTGAACCAATCACCTCCAAGACACTCCAACTACTGAACGACCTCTCCCTCGGATATCCTGCACTGACAAAGACTCTGTAGTGAAAGGACAAAAGTTTTAGCTTCTAAATAAACTAAAAGTATTGATGTGTTAGTATTATGTTAAAGTTTTCCTCCAACAGATTGGGACTGTGTCCTGTAGGGGAGTAGAGGTAGACAGTGGATAGAAATACTGTCGCAGCAGTGCTGTCAGATCCTTTACCTGTGAACTCATTATGAATGTAGTGACTCTGAGGCAGAACCTCACAGGTAAAACACCTGTGTGTGTGTGTGTGTGTGTGTGTGTGTGTGTTCTCCTTGACTTCCTGTCTGATCACGTACAGCAGCGTGAGGAAGCTGGTGAAGCTCAGTGCTGTTCAGTTCATGCTGAATAACCACACAGTGAGTGCAGCACACGTTAAACACACGTTAAACACATGTGTGACACGTATGTACACGGTATGACAGGTGATGTCATTAACACGCTGTCTGTGTGTCAGAGCGAACACTTCTCCTTCCTGGGTGTGAACAATCAGTCCAACCTGAGCGACATGAGATGTCGGACCACCTTCTACACAGCACTGGGACGCCTGCTGATGGTCGACCTGGGTGAGAACACACTCACACTCACACACACACACACACACACTCACACTCACACACACACACACACACACACACACACACACACACACACACACTCACTCACACACACACACACTCTCACTCACACACACACACTCACACACACACTCACACACACTCACACACACACTTACTTAGTTTTCTGACTTTAGAATCTCAGAATATAAAGTAAAGTAAATTTACCAGATCTCAGAGAGTCTTCACACCTGTTCAGCCTCCGTGATCAGCTGGATCTCTGAGGCTCAAACTGACCGTCTGAGCTACGATGTGTGTTAACAGTGTGTGTGTTAACTGTGTGTGTGTGTGTGTGTGTGTGTGTGTGTGTGTGTGTGTGTGTGTGCGCAGGTGAGGATGAGGACCAGTTCGAGCAGTTCATGCTGCCTCTGACAGCTGCGTTTGAAACCGTGGCTCAGATGTTGAGCACGAACACGTTCAACGAGCAGGAAGCCAAGGTGACGGACTGACTAACACACACACACACACACACACACACACTGCACACACACACACACACACACACACTTAAGTTCTCCTTTTGTGTGAAGTACATTTTGGTTTATTCACTTATGATAATAATTAATTAATACTATTTTTTTTTTTCTTTTTCACTTGGAAAATAAAATAATTAAATAAAAATTAAAGGAAGATTTTTTTATTTTATTTTGAGAACTAAGTTGAATTTTATAAGAGTAAATCAGAACAAATATTTTTATTCATTTATTTGTTTTAGTCTAAATCATTTTTGTTGGCTTAATTCTCCAAATGCCAAAATAAATCTTCCCTCTGATTTATTTCTCCTTCCTAATAATAATCTTCCGTCTGTCCGTCCTAAACATGAGGCCTGTTGTCCTGTACTGACAGCAGCAGCAGGGTTCAGACAGGAGGAGGAAGTTCTGCTGTAATGTGATCGTTTCTTTGAAACAGCAGCCTGAATGATCTGAGGAACGCTTTGTGTGATTCACTGCAGCCGAAAGCTTGCGGAGGAGCTTGAAAATACTTTACTTTGTGAGAGCTGCTCTGTCCTGACGGGTTTCTTCTTCTGTGGTTTCCTCAGAGGACTCTGGTGGGTTTGGTCCGGGACCTGCGAGGCATCGCGTTCGCCTTCAACGCCAAGACGAGCTTCATGATGCTGTTCGACTGGATGTATCCTTCCGGCCGGCGGTAACCTTACCTGACATTACACTGCTCTTCCTCTTGGTGTGTGTTAACTGTCCGTAACCCTCAGCGGCAGATATCCGGCCTACATGCCCATCCTGCAGAGAGCCATAGAGCTGTGGTACCACGACCCAGCATGCACCACGCCGGTGCTCAAGCTGATGGCCGAGCTGGTTCACAACAGGTAAACAGGCTCACGGACACAGGAAGTGATGCTTCAGTGTCACTGCGGGGAGCTCATGATGTCATTAAGATACCAGACACACCGTATCTCTATGATGATGATGATGATGATGATGATGAAGGCTGCGTTCACACCTGCTGTCCTCAGGCTCATTCTGTGTTTTTCACCATTAACTCCTCTTTATTGTCTGTTTTGTTGTTTTTTAGATCCCAGCGGCTCCAGTTTGACGTGTCGTCACCCAACGGGATCCTCCTGTTCAGAGAAACCAGCAAGATGATCACGACATACGGTACCAGAGCCTTTATCACCTTCGTTATGTTATTACTGTATAGCAACGGTTCCTCTGCTGAGTTTACCACTTAAAGCTTTCCAAAATAATTTACAACATTAATCTCAAACAATGGTCAGTTTTCAAATGTTGTTTCAAAATGTTTATAATCTCAGAAAATATTCCAGTTTTTCTCCCTTAAATCTAAAACACTTAAATCTCAGACATTTTTTCTCAAATTATTACTTTTCTCCCCGGCTGTCCTTTTCATTTTTCACCTCAGATGGCCCTGATACGTTGGTGTATCATAAATCAGTTTCAGGCAGAAAAATGTTTGTTTAAAGTAAAATTTATGCTTTTAGGTCGTTTTAACATTTTGAGCCAGTTGTTTCTTCACATGTTTGTGTTATTTTGTGAGATGTTAAAACAAAGAAAGTTATTAGTGTGTGAAAACTGATTGTTTCCCTGAAGGAGCCTCAAAGTTCAGCTAAACGTCTGTGAACAGACATGATGTCTTATTCTGGTGCTAGTTAATTGATCGTCGATGTTTTGTTCGCAGGGAATCGTATCCTGACGTTGGGGGAAGTCCCGAAGGACCAGGTGTACGGCGTGAAGCTGAAGGGCGTCAGCGTGTGCTTCGCCATGCTGAAGGCGGTGCTCAGCGGGAACTACGTCAACTTCGGCGTCTTCCGTCTGTACGGCGACGACGCTCTGGACAACGCCCTCCAGACCTTCATCAAACTGCTGCTGTCCATCCCCCACAGCGACCTGCTGGTACACACACACACACACACACACACACACAGGCTCTGACAGAGGGTTTAAATATTCATTGAATGCTGCTGAACATTGATTCTGTGGTCAAACCAGATCAGAGTTCACTTCAAACGTCTCTGTTATCCTGCTACGGTTTGAATGTTCAGTGTTAACAGACGCTTTTTAGGTTTTCGCCATTTGTTTTTGCAAACTTTGTCCCCTGCTGACCACCGTAGAATCTGTCTGGAAGGTGAGGAGGAGTATCTGGTGAGCTAGAAGGGACGGGCCACAGGTTTTCAGTATTTGAGTATCTGGTGAATTATAAAACATCTAATAGTTGATGGTCTTGTGTTAAAAGGTATATCCTCCTTTGTTCCTGACGGTACCTGTTTCCTGCTCGCTCTGTTATGAAGGAGCTCTGAAACACTAACCGGCTCTGCCGTCTCTGCAGGACTATCCGAAGCTCAGCCAGTCCTTCTACTCTCTGCTGGAGGTGCTGACACAAGACCACATGAACTTCATCGCCAGTCTGGAGCCTCACGTCGTCATGTACATCCTGTCGTCAATATCAGAAGGACTCACAGCACTCGGTAAAACACTCAGAGCTCAGAGGTTCAGTTTGAGGAGCGAGTGTGACGGCAGCCGTTACACCTGTGTGTGTGTGTGTGTGTGTGTGTGTGTGTCTGTGTGTGTGTGTGTGTGTGTGTGTGTGTGTGTCTGTGTGTGTGTGTGTGTGTGTGTGTGTGTGTGTGTGTGTGTGTCTGTGTGTGTGTGTGTGTGTGTGTGTGTGTGTGTGTGTGTCTGTGTGTGTGTGTGTGTGTGTGTGTGTCTGTGTGTGTGTGTGTGTGTGTGTGTGTGTGTCTGTGTGTGTGTGTGTGTGTGTGTGTGTGTGTGTGTGTGTGTCTGTGTGTGTGTGTGTGTGTGTGTGTGTGTGTGTGTGTGTGTGTGTGTGTGTCTGTGTGTGTCTGTGTGTGTGTCTGTGTGTGTCTGTGTGTGTCTGTGTCTGTGTGTGTCTGTGTGTGTCTGTGTGTGTGTGTGTGTGTGTGTGTCTGTGTGTGTGTGTGTGTGTGTGTGTCTGTGTGTGTGTGTGTGTGTGTGTGTGTCTGTGTGTGTGTGTGTGTGTGTGTGTGTGTGTCTGTGTGTGTGTGTGTGTGTGTGTGTGTGTGTGTGTGTGTGTGTGTGTCTGTGTGTGTGTGTGTGTGTGTGTCTGTGTGTGTCTGTGTGTGTCTGTGTGTGTGTGTCTGTGTGTGTGTGTGTGTGTGTGTGTGTGTGTGTGTGTCTGTGTGTGTGTGTGTGTGTGTGTGTCTGTGTGTGTGTGTGTGTGTGTGTGTCTGTGTGTGTCTGTGTGTGTGTCTGTGTGTGTGTCTGTGTGTGTCTGTGTGTGTGTGTGTGTGTGTGTGTGTGTGTGTGTCTGTGTGTGTGTGTGTGTCTGTGTGTGTGTGTCTGTGTGTGTGTGTGTGTGTGTGTGTGTGTGTCTGTGTGTGTCTGTGTGTGTGTCTGTGTGTGTGTGTGTGTGTGTGTGTGTCTGTGTGTGTGTGTGTGTGTGTGTGTGTGTCTGTGTGTGTGTCTGTGTGTGTCTGTGTGTGTGTGTGTGTGTGTGTGTCTGTGTGTGTGTGTGTGTGTGTGTGTGTGTGTGTGTGTGTGTGTGTGTCTGTGTGTGTGTGTGTGTGTGTGTGTGTGTGTGTGTGTGTGTGTGTGTGTGTCTGTGTGTGTGTGTGTGTGTGTGTGTGTGTCTGTGTGTGTGTGTGTGTGTGTGTGTGTGTGTGTGTGTGTGTGTTTCAGACACGATGGTGTGCACGGGCTGCTGCTCCAGTCTGGACCACATAGTGACCTACCTGTTCAAGCAGCTGTCCCGCTCCACAAAGAAGCGTCCCACTCCGATGGCGACCGACGATCGCTTCCTCCACATCATGCAGCAGCACCCTGAGATGATCCAGCAGGTCAGAGATCAGCTCACACACACACACACACACACACACACACACACACTCAGTCACACACACCTCAAATCGTGCATCGTTCTTTTTAGGTTTTTGTCTTTTTGAATCTTGCTGAGGTCACATGAGCCAACTGAAACTGACTGAGGAGTTTTAAGAATTACGCTAATTGTTTAAATTAAGTCATAAGATAAAACGTATTGCCTTTTGTTAGTACTTTTATTGTGAAGGAAAGGCAGGAAGTGATGAGTAACGGCAGCTCAGCGCACCAAAATGAACAGAAGAGAAAATAAAGTTTGGATTTTTAAATGTGAACGAGTCATTTGTGTCCTACGTGTTGCATTCAAGGACGCTTGTGTTGCATTCAGGGACGTACATGTTGCGTTCAGGGCCCTCCACTGCAGCTGTAAAAGTGACTGTGTGTGGTTGACAGATGCTGTCCACGGTACTGAACATCATCATCTTCGAGGACTGTAGGAACCAGTGGTCCATGTCCAGACCTCTGCTGGGCCTCATCCTGCTCAACGAGAAGGTAACAGGCCGACACCCCCCATCGCCTCACACACACCTGTCTGAGTGTGTGTGTGTGTGTGTTAACACCTGTGTGTGTGTGTGTGTGTGCAGTACTTTGCTGACCTGAGGAACAGCATCGTGAACAGTCAGCCCCCAGAGAAGCAGCAGGCCATGCACTTATGTTTCGAGAACCTGATGGAGGGAATCGAGAGAAACCTGCTAACGAAGAACCGGGACAGGTACGTCCTCATCACGCTTCAGCACCCGTCCACACGCTCTTACTGCTGTCGTGTCGGTGAGGTTAGCTCTCTGCGACGGTCAGCTGACCTCCACCTACGGTCTAACTGTTTCTGCCCCCCCCAGGTTTACCCAGAACCTGTCAGTGTTCAGGCGGGAGGTCAACGACAGCATGAAGAACTCCACATACGGCGTCAACAGCAATGACATGATGAGCTGACATTCCACACGGACGCGTCTCACCCGGCCGCAGACAGAGCCCACCCCCCCACCCTCCTCCCACCACGGCCTCCCCCCTCCGCAGCCTCCGCCCCGCCTCCCCCACTCTCTGCATCAGCCTCTCTCTCTCCCCCCTCCCACCCTGGGCCCGGATGCTTAGGGATCATCCCCCCCCACCCCCTCTTTCCCCCGCCCCTGCACCCCCACCCCCACCCCCCCACCAACACAACATATGGGACCGTACCCCCCCCTCCCTTGCCCCCCCCCTCCTTTTTGATATAAACATATATAAATATATACAGATCTATTTTAAAGCGACTCGTCTGGCTGTCGAACGCTGGAGGGGTGAGGAGGCGAGAGTCGGGGTGGGGGGGGTCGCATGTCTACGCACTCTAAGCCACTCACAGAGGGGGGAGGAGGGAGTGCCGAGGAGGGAACAGGTGAGGAGGAGGGGGGGTGAACGCTGGTAACCGTAGTAACCTGCTTCTGCCTGCCTTGTATAGAAAAACCCCCAAAAACCACGTGTACATTTTCTTTTGGTAACATTTTGAACAATGTTTATAACGACGAATTTAAAGTGGAGGAAAAAACAAAAACACAGAAAAAACCTACAAAAAACGGTGTGACTGAGCTTTTTACAGTGTAGTGAGTTAGTGCAACTGTCCGTCTGCGTGGGGAGGGGGGGCTGCAGGAGCACTGAGGCTGCAGAGCTGTCACGATGAAGAGGAGGAGGAGGAGGAGGAGGAGGAGGTACACACACTAAGAGAAAGGGAGCGTCAGAGCATCCATGTTGTACATTTTACTCAAGTCTCTGGTCGGACTGATGTAAATAAAAAACGTCCCTCGCAGCGACGGCGGCCGTCTGGACGCGCTTTAAAGGGACAGTCCTGCTGTTTTTCCGCCTGCCTCTGAGTCTGGGTCCTCCTGATGATGATGATGATGATGATGATGATGATGATGATGAAGCATCCTGATCCACTTTAACTTTTAAGAGAAATCGATTTAAAACAGAACTGGATGATTTGGCGCCGTCGTTCAGCCGCTACTAACAAAAACACACCTCCGTCTGTCAGAGGAAGTGCATTGTGGGTAATGTAGGCGGCAGGTTTTAATAAAGACGAGCCCCTGAAATCTAATGAGGATCGTTATCCATCGGACTGCAGACTGTTTCCTCACTTTGGCCCGTAAAACGTTAGAAACCAGAGAAAAGTGTCGTCACAGTTTTAATTTGTCCAAAAAACCCCAAATATTCAGATTATCATCACATCTGAGAGTCAAACCTGCTGCAGATTATTTCCTCCTGAATCATTAAAGCTCCATTTGGCTCAAGAAGATTTACTATAAATTCTTCTGTGTTGTAGAATAATTACAAACCAATAACAGTAATCAATAATAGTGTTGATGCTGTTGCTCGTCAGATTACATTCCCGTTAAAACTAAGCAGCAGCAGAGCTGGATTAGAGCAACAGATTATCAGACGTGTCGCTTTCCACGTTCACCAAGTCACCAAAATAAATCAGTAATAGATTCTGGATGATTTTTCTGCTCAAAGATTTTCAGTTTTTTCACGTTTAGATCATAAAATGAACGAATCATCGCGCTGGAGCTGCTCGTCCTGACGATCAGGCCTTAAAACCAACACTCAGGAGCCGCGGACGGGTTCATAATCTGAGGGAATAATCTGAGGGAAAGTTGTACATTTTCTAGGAAACAACTCGGATGTTCTCTGAGATCATAAAGTCAGACATCTGCGACAAATTCTCTGAGATTAAAGTTATAGATTTCTCATAAATTTACAGATTTAATCTCAGAATATCTGAGGAAAAAACTTTATTCTGTGAGATTAAAAAGTCAGTTATGGAAAAAAATCTCAAATTTAGAAAAACAAAATCTTCATTATTTCCTGAGATTATAAAATTTCTCCAAATGTTTTTTTTTCTTGTAAATTTCCGACTTCACTCAGAATATCAGAGGACTTGTAAAAAAAAATCTTAATCTTAATTACAAAACAATAATTTCACTACTTGCAGAGATTATAGTCACATTTGTGATAAAAGTCAGAAGTTTCTCGTTCCTTCGTCTTTAATCTCAGAGTTTTTCCTCCCTGTTGTTGTTTCCGACCCACAGCGGCTCAGAAACAGTTATGAGGTCTAAAAACATCAGAATCTCCCTTTATGCGGTCCAGTCTGGTCCGGTCCGGTCCTGCCCGGTCCGGCTCGGCCCGGCTCCTTGAAGCGAAGCGTCACGCGGCGGCGGCGGCGGCGTCCTGTCCTGTAAACAACATGGTCGCAGCTACATTTTCCCCTCTGGTAGGCCGGGTGCAGTTTCCACCATTTTGTTTACACTCTGGATTCCTCGGACCAGGTTTTGGGACGACCCCCTTTAGGTCCTGCAGCGGAGTCCTTTTTGGCGTGTGTGTGTGTGTGTGTGTGTGTGTGTGTGTGAGCGTGTGAGTGTGTGTGTGTGTGTGTGTGTGTGTGTGGCGTCTCATGGTGCTGCGAACCCACGATGGAGCTCAAACAGCCGAGTGCCACCGTACAGGATAAACCGGCCCCCGTTCACGGAGCCTCGTGGTCACCGGAGCTCCAGGAAGGATCCAGTTTAGTCTGAAATATCTGAAGAAACCTGCATCGACCTTTAGGAGTCAGAACAGTGTACAAAGAGAAGCCGGCGTGGAGTCTATTAGCAACTTGTGTTCCTCTCTACGATGTTGCTGCTAACTGTTTGTGACAACTAGCTCATTTCTAACATGTCAGCACTCATGGATGTTTATCGAGTTTCTCAGTTTTGGTTTGTGTCCCTGATGTGAATGTGTTGGGTCCATAGAGTGAGTAGCTGTTTGAGTTGTTTGGATGTCTGCTACATATAGTGTAAGCATTGTGACTGCAAATAAACCTCATTGATTTTTACTCCGCTGCCGTCTGTCGCTCCGTCTGTTCCAGGAGACCAGAACTCGGGTTCAGAGTCCGTGTGGGAGGAGACGGAGCTTCTTAACGCCGCTTAATGTAAATATCCTCCACGTCCCCAGACAGTTTCACTCCTGACCGCTTCAGTCTCAAACTAAAGGGAGTCCTGAGCGTTCTGAGGTCAAAGTGGTTCATCTGGGAGACAAAAACACTCATTCACTGAGATTTAAGCTGCAAGTTTAGGAGAAAATGTACAAATTTAAGATAAGATTCTCAAATTTCCTATTTAAATCTCAGGTTAGAGGAAAATGTACAAGAAAAGTGTTGATATTCTTTGAGATTTAAGATCTAAATTTATGAGAAAAAAAACTAATGTTCTGAGATTAATGTTGTAAATTTAAGGAAAAACTAAAGATCTGATTATAAAGTCAAACATCTGCAAAACACAAATTCTCAGAAGTTTCTGACTTTAATCACGTTTTGTCTCATAATGTACAACTTCAGTGTCTTTAGTGAATATCAGACCATTTGTTTCTCATAACTTGTAAATTTAAAAAAAAAAAAAAATTTTTCTCAGAAATGTGCGCCAAAATTTGTTTTTTTCTCAAATGTTGAAGAAAATCAATTAGTAAGGCTAATACTCACTATTTTTTTTCAGAAATTTAGGGCAAAAAAACTTTATTCTCAAATGTTGAAGAAAATCAATTAGTAAGGCTAATACTCACTATTTTCTGTTTTCTCAGAAATTTACGGCAAATTTTTTTTCTCAAATATTGAAAAAAATCAATAGTAAGGCTAATGCTCACTATTTTCTGTTTTCTCAGAAATTTACGCCAAAAAATGTTCTCAAATTTACGCCAAAATTTTTTTTTCTCAAATATTGAAAAAAAACAATTAGTAAGGCTAATACTCACTATTTTTTTTCTCAGAAATGTGCGCCAAAATTTGTTTTATTCTCAAATATTGAAGAAAAACAATTAGTAAGGCTAATACTCACTATTTTTTTTCTCAGAAATGTGCGCCAAAATTTTTTTTTTCTCAAATGTTGAAGAAAAACAATTAGTAAGGCTAATACTCACTTTTTTTTTCTCAGAAATTTACGCCAAAAAAACTTTTGCAAATGTTGAAGAAATTTAATTAGTAAGGCTAATACTCACTATTTTTTTTCAGAAATTTAGGGCAAAAAAACTTTATTCTCAAATGTTGAAGAAAATCAATAGTAAGGCTAATACTCACTATTTTCTGTTTTCTCAGAAATTTACGCCAAAACATTTTCTCAGAAATTTACGGCAAAATTTTTTTATTCTCAAATATTGAAAAGAAACAATTAGTAAGGCTAATACTCACTATTTTTTTTCTCAGAAATGTGCGCCATAATTTGTTTTTTTCTCAAATGTTGAAGAAAAACAATTAGTAAGGCTAATACTCACTATTTTTTTTTCTCAGAAATTTACGCCAACTTTTTATTCTCAAATATTGAAGAAAATCAATTAGTAAGGCTAATACTCACTATTTTTTTTCTCAGAAATTTACGCCAAAAAAACTTTCGCAAATGTTGAAGAAAAACAATTAGTAAGGCTAATACTCACTGTTTTGTGTTTTCTCAGAAATTTACGGCAAAAATTTTTTTTCCTCAAATATTGAAAAAAAGCAATTAGTAAGGCTAATACTCACTATTTTTTTTCTCAGAAATGTGCGCCATAATTTGTTTTTTTCTCAAATATTGAAGAAAGACAATTAGTAAGGCTAATACTCACTATTTTGTGTTTTCTCAGAAATTTACGGCAAAAATTTTTTTTCCTCAAATATTGAAAAAAAACAATTAGTAAGGCTAATACTCACTATTTTTTTTCTCAGAAATGTGCGCCATAATTTGTTTTTTTCTCAAATGTTGAAGAAAAACAATTAGTAAGGCTAATACTCACTATTTTTTTTTCTCAGAAATTTACGCCAACTTTTTATTCTCAAATATTGAAGAAAATCAATTAGTAAGGCTAATACTCACTATTTTTTTTCTCAGAAATTTACGCCAAAAAAACTTTCGCAAATGTTGAAGAAAAACAATTAGTAAGGCTAATACTCACTATTTTGTGTTTTCTCAGAAATTTACGGCAAATTTTTTTTCTCAAATACTGAAAAAAAACAATTAGTAAGGCTAATACTCACTATTTTTTTGTTTTCTCAGAAATTTACGCCAAAAAATTCTCAGAAATTTACGCCAAAAATTTTTTATTCTCAAATATTGAAGAAAAACAATTAGTAAGGCTAATACTCACTATTTTGTGTTTTCTCAGAAATTTACGGCAAATTTTTTTTTCTCAAATATTGAAAAAAAACAATTAGTAAGGCTAATACTCACTATTTTTTTCTCAGAAATGTGCGCCAAAATTTGTTTTTTTCTCAAATGTTGAAGAAAATCAATTATTAAGGCTAATACTCACTATTTTTTTCTCAGAAATGTGCGCCAAAATTTGTTTTTTTCTCAAATGTTGAAGAAAATCAATTATTAAGGCTAATACTCACTTTTTTTTCTCAGAAATTTATGCCAAAGAAACTTTAGCAAATGTTGAAGAAATTCAATTAGTAAGGCTAATACTCACTATTTTTTTTCAGAAATTTAGGGCAAAAAAACTTTATTCTCAAATGTTGAAGAAAATCAATTAGTAAGGCTAATACTCACTATTTTCTGTTTTCTCAGAAATTTACGGCAAATTTTTTTTCTCAAATATTGAAAAAAATCAATAGTAAGGCTAATGCTCACTATTTTCTGTTTTCTCAGAAATTTACGGCAATTTTTTTTTTCTCAGATATTGAAAAAAAACAATTAGTAAGGCTAATACTCACTATTTTCTGTTTTCTCAGAAATTTACGCCAAAAAATTCTCAGAAATTTACGCCAAAAATTTTTTATTCTCAAATATTGAAGAAAAACAATTAGTAAGGCTAATACTCACTATTTTGTGTTTTCTCAGAAATTTACGGCAAATTTTTTTTTCTCAAATATTGAAAAAAAACAATTAGTAAGGCTAATACTCACTATTTTTTTCTCAGAAATGTGCGCCAAAATTTGTTTTTTTCTCAAATGTTGAAGAAAATCAATTATTAAGGCTAATACTCACTTTTTTTTCTCAGAAATTTATGCCAAAGAAACTTTAGCAAATGTTGAAGAAATTCAATTAGTAAGGCTAATACTCACTATTTTTTTTCAGAAATTTAGGGCAAAAAAACTTTATTCTCAAATGTTGAAGAAAATCAATTAGTAAGGCTAATACTCACTATTTTCTGTTTTCTCAGAAATTTACGGCAAATTTTTTTTCTCACATATTGAAAAAAATCAATAGTAAGGCTAATGCTCACTATTTTCTGTTTTCTCAGAAATTTACGCCAAAAAATTTTCTCAAATTTACGCCAAAATTTTTTTTTTCTCAAATATTGAAAAAAAACAATTAGTAAGGCTAATACTCACTATTTTTTTTCTCAGAAATGTGCGCCAAAATTTGTTTTATTCTCAAATATTGAAGAAAAACAATTAGTAAGGCTAATACTCACTTTTTTTTTCTCAGAAATTTACGCCAAAAAAACTTTTGCAAATGTTGAAGAAATTTAATTAGTAAGGCTAATACTCACTATTTTTTTTCAGAAATTTAGGGCAAAAAAACTTTATTCTCAAATGTTGAAGAAAATCAATAGTAAGGCTAATACTCACTATTTTCTGTTTTCTCAGAAATTTACGCCAAAAAATTTTCTCAGAAATTTACGGCAAAATTTTTTTTATTCTCAAATATTGAAAAGAAACAATTAGTAAGGCTAATACTCACTATTTTTTTTCTCAGAAATGTGCGCCAAAATTTGTTTTATTCTCAAATATTGAAGAAAGACAATTAGTAAGGCTAATACTCACTATTTTTTTGTTTTCCGTAACGTCACTGATGTGCTTTGGTTTGAATTATTATTTTTACGTGTCACCGTAGATTTGTAGGTCAGAAACATTCACGGCTCATCAGATGTTTAAATCAGATCTGATTTATGTTTTAAAGCTTTTTTCTCTTAATTATCTGATTAAATTATGAATCTTCTGTTGTAGAAACAGATCAGATTCTTTTTCCACAAAACCAGCAGTACTAATAGTACTATTAGTATTAGTACTATTAGTAGTACTAATACTAATACTACTAACAGTACTGTTAGTAGTATTAGTATTAGTACCAGTTCCACTGCAGTAAAAGTATTTCTGAGGTATTAGTACTTTACTGCAGTAAAAGTCTTCACATCAGACTAAACGTTGCCTCTAAGATAAAGTGACTAATAATAATCAGTAATGAGGAGAAAAACGTTCAGACGTTCGAGGATCGACTGACTTTATTGATCGTTTCCTCGGTTACGGACAAACAAAAGCAGCTTCTGAGTTTTTACAAAATGAACAAACCTTTCTTGATTGGCACAATAACTTTACAGTAAATACAAAAAGAGTCCGAGGGGAACCAGACGGATGTTTTCAGGAAACACGACGACTGGCAGAAAATAAAAAGCCGCTGGGGTCTCCGATCCTGGTTCTGGGTCTCCTGAGGCTAACTCTGCGGACGCTTGGACAGGAACACGGTGGCGTTGAAACCTTCTCTGTTGCGGGCGATTTCGACGGCGAAGAACTGAACTCTGGTGGCTGAAGACAGACGGAGATCAGCCGCTCTGGTTCTTACAGGATCAACGTGTGATGGTGTGATGGCCAAACGTACCAAATATGGTGTTCTCCTCGGTGTAATCCTTCTCACAGTCCAGACGCAGCAGCGTGCCGTAGTTGAAGTCTTCCACGAGTCCTTCGAACTGGTTACAGAACGGACGCCACATCTGCACACAAACAGCTGTTACTGCTGAACAGTGTTTCACCTGAACGCACCTTAACTTCCATCAGGCAGCCTGAAGATGTTTCCTTCTCTACAAAGACACCAGACTTCATCGACAAAAGCAGCAAGTTTAGGAGAAAATGTACAAATTTAAGAAGAAAACATTCTCAAATGTCCGATTTAAATCTCAGATTAGAGGTAAATGTGAAAGAAAAAAGAAATGTAAGATCTAAATGTATGAGAAAAGAAAACTTATGTTCTGATATTCACTAATATTCACTGATGTAAATTTAGGAGAAGAATCTCACGTTTTGTCTCATAATGTACAACTTTAGTGTCTTTAGTGGATATCAGACGATTAAAAACTTAAATTCACAAGAAAAATTATTTGTCAAATTTTAGTAAAAACGTTAAATTCATGACTTTATGATCTCATTAAAATCACAAATGTCTTAAAACGTACAACTTTAATCTCTCTTCTCAGATTTTGAAGAAAAGAAATGAGGCTAATACTATTTTTTTTTGTCATCATCTCTGATGTCCCTCCAAAATAAACCTCTAGAAAACAGAGAAAAACACACTACAGAACCTCATAGAGAATCTGTCTATTTTAAAGTTTCCTTCAGTCTCTCAGTGATCCAGTGACAGTTATCTGATCAATAATGGATCCACTGCAGACAGGAGCTGCTGAATGATAATTCTGCACACTTTTAATGGACACAACTTGCAAACAAACAGGCTAAAAACACAAAGTTTGTGTTTTCAGACCTGCAGCTGTATGACGACTAAACATAAAGAAACAGAAGATCATCTACAAGCTGTCAGACTCAGATCCTGCTCAGCTTTTACTTCCTCTGTAAACAGAGTTCCTGATTTCATCTTGTTTTTCTGCACATGAACTCAAAGGCTCTTAGCTCGCTCACCTCTTTGGCCTCGTCAGACTTCAGGTCGTCTGGTTTCAGCAGCTTGATGTCGAGGTCTTTGAACGTTTCCCTGAAGCTCGAGTAGATTTTGTCGTCCAGCTTCGTCAGCTTCAGGAACTTCGGGTCGACGGAGGAGATGAGCTGAAACACCAGAGGGAGACTTTTCTACTTTCCTCGTGCGATGAAGTATTTTTACTGCAATTAATAAATACTGAATTCAAATAAAGGTTCCTGTTGTTGTGTCTGAAACTTTGAATTTAAATAACAAGCAGATGTGTTTCACTGCGTCCTGTCAATAAAAAACAGGGGGGGGGGGGGGGGTCCACCTCTGAATCTGTGACATTTAAATTGTAAATTTGCAAGAAAAAACTCAGATTATTAAGTCAAACGTTTGCAAGAAAGAAAATTAACAAATTTACCTGAAAAAAAAGTCAATTCTGAGATTTAAGTCTTTATCTGGAAGAAAAGATTTATTAATATATAATAAATATTCTGTGAGATTAAAGTGATACATTTGTGAGAACAAAACTAATATCCTGATATTAAACAATAATAATAATAAAGTTTGCTGATGAGGTTTTTAACAGTTTGAGACCAAAATCTGCTCCGGTTATTTTTAGAAAAGACTAAAACTTGTTAAAATAAATCATGTTAAATGTCTGTCTGTGTTTGTTTACGTCTGACAGCCATCAATCAATCAATCAATCAATCAATCAGCACAGGTCAGCTGACTGTTACTTACATTGAAGTAAACCTCTGCGTGGTTGTACGCCTTCATCGCCCACATCACCTCCAGCCGCGGCTGGAAGAGGAAACAGGTCGGAGGTTATTACGCCACCTGGCCCAGTGCATGCTGGGAGCTCTGCGGCATCTTTGACGAACGTTTTATGATCAATGGACATTATGATCGAACAAACAGACACGTTTTTAGATGCAGAAGAAGAAACTGAACCACCTGATCAGTCGCTTCACTGATCAACTGAAAATCAATCTGAACTGTTTATTTATCATTTCATCATATCAACAAACTGTCCTGTTCCTGGAAATGTAATAAAACACATTAATTTAATAAAAAGTGCTCATAAATTATAAATGATAACTCCACTGTTTCTACCCATGATCCTCTCTGTCCTCATCCTGGTGTGTGAGTGACTGGTAGGTAGTAAAAGTGTTGGAACTGGTCCATTAGATCACCTCAGCCAGCAGCCACACAACTGTTCAGTCTTACAGCCACCAGACTCCATTGAAAAAAAACATAAATTTAGCTGAGAGCTTTAAAGCTTTAGTTCTTTGTTTGTTTGTTATTGTGTGTTTAAGTCATGTTGTGTTGGCTCCAAACTAATTATTTAAAACATCAAAGTCACACAATAACACAAACTAACTAATCAATAGACGCAGCAGCAGACCAGCAGCTCCTGAGTCCTGTGAGATTAAATCCCTGTTTTGGTGAATGTAGTCTGGTGTGTGTGCAGAGAGCGATAGAACGGCTGTTTGAGCCTGGTTTATCTCTGAAAACATAACATCACTAATGTTTTGTATATAAGAGAAAAATAAACATACTTTGGGTTTTATCACATTTTCAGTGAAATAACAGTTGCAGTTTCCTGCCTGTGAGCCAATAGGAGACGGTTCCTCGTGACATCATCAGTGAAAATGTCCACTTACATCGTTTCCATAAGCGTCGGCTGGCAGAGACAGAGCGTGTGCAGCTGCTGCGGCTCCATCGGCCCCCTGTGAACCCAAAACACACCATCACTACAACAGGAAGTACAACTGCACTACAACAGGAAGTACAGCTGAACTACAACAGGAAGTTATACAAGATCTTATTGAAATTGCTTCAAAAGTAAATATCTGAAAAAGTCTTTCAGTCGCCCAAAAGAGAACATAAAGGAGGAAATGAACGTATAACAGTAGATTATTATTATGGCTAAACAGTGCATCCACAGAGGCAGATTTATTATTATTATTATTATTATCTGACCTCTGATCTCAGTCTAAATGAGATGATTAAAAGCCAAACAAGCTCTGGATTCTCAAAAAACAACAGAAGTGTTCATTTATTCTCTATATTTTTATTTTAGCGCCTTCTGAGAGCCAACTTAATACTGTAATGGTCAGTCTTTGATTGTAGGATAAAGGTATTTCCTTTCTAATGGAACTACAACAGGAAGTAGAGCAGAACTACAACAGGAAGTACATCTGAACTACAACAGGAAGTACAGTGTGTTTGCGGACAGACAGCATACACAGAGTTAAACCACATGCTGGACTCATGCAGGAGCTAAACTCAAACACAGTGAACCGTCCAGACGTCCTGGGACTCTTAAACACGTCTCACTTCATGACATTAGTGAAAACACGTGACACACTTCAGTGCTTTTCTGTTTCCACACGTGTTTGCTGCTCGGCTAGCTAGCATTAGCACCCTTAGCTAGCTATCCTGCTTCGGTTCACCGGTAAACGTTCGTTTCCTTCATTTCTCAGACTCGTCAGAGACTCTCCGGTGAGGCTGCTCACACATGAAGCACCAACAGACAGAAACATAATGCACACATGAGCAAACAGCAGCGGTCCTACCAGAGAGGCCAGTCCATTATCCGCCGCCATGTCTGTCCGACAAAGATCGTCTATACTGAAGATGAGTTACAGCGGTGTGGGCTTTTACTTCGCGCATGCGCTATTTTGTCTCCCAAAGACGGAAGTATTAATGTTTTCAACATGTTTAACATATTTGCTGAATAATATGTTCTAGGTTTGTATCATACGGCGTCATTTTGTCAGACTTTAGAGACAATTTTTGTTTTTAATGAGTATTTTTATGGAAAATTCATGACTTTTGTTCTGCTGCTACCATGTAATGTGACTGAATCCTAATCAATACCAGAAATATCAAATTAGAAACCCATTTGGTGTAATTATCTTAATGATGATTTTCACTGATGGTGTTTAGATGATAAATGTTTTATATGATTGTTTTTGTCACTTTATTGACGATCTGTACAGTCATAAACTAGCGGGAGCGGAGTGAATCATCCTGTAGTTTTTTTTACTCTTTGTGCTCGATTCTGACGGTTCAGTGACGTCATGCGCCTTAAAGGGACCCACTTTAAAAACAAGTCCAGATTTTTTTTTATTTTATTGTCTGAACTTTGTGTCTTTTAATGTAAATTTACTGGTAAAACAACCAAATGTAATAGTTTTGATAAAGGAGGTCAAACAGCACGGCTCATTATTTGACAGGTTCTTATTTATTTGATGCTTTCATGTTTATTTTTCTCTATTATTTATTCTAATCTAGGATTCATTTATTGATTGTCTGTATTTATACGCTCCTGGTGTTCTGTTCTACTGTTGTCACTTCATAAAGTTAGAAATAAAGTTCCAACATTTGGGGACATGGAGTTAAATAAAACTTCTGAATAACCATAAAAATAATTTTAACAGCTTTTAAACATCAGATGTTTTGACATGTAGAAACAGACGAAGAACCAAAACTGATGGAAAACTGGACTGAAATAAGAAAAACTGAATATTTAAACCAAATAATTTAAAACCTGATAAAAACTTAACTAAACTTTTCTCTGTGGTTTATTGAGTTCTTTATTCAGCTGTGAATAATCAATGTAACTAACAGATCAACAGTCTTTCATTGATACACAGAATTGATTTAAACATGAGTTAAAGAAAAAAGCTGAAGTGCATCGTTTTGTCCACCAGGAGGCAGAAAAAACACAGATTGATTGAGTTGATCGATTAATTGAATCTATTGACATGACATTTCTAAACTTAGTTCACTTCTACATTTCAGTTTTCTGTTGTTAGTCAGTTTTCAGCAGGATATTTATCTTTCATCATCAAACTGGTTCCTACTAAAGATCAGAAAACAGTCAAATTGTTCTTAATCAGTCTGAAAAAGCCAAAATATTCAGTTTATATGGATGAAATGTAGAAAAGCTGCACAGCCTCCTGTTTAAGGTGGAACCAGCTGCTGTTGGTTCAAGCCTGAAAATAACCATCATTTTCCTTATTGATTGATTATTTATTGACTAATGAACAGGAGAAATGTCTCAGAGCCACAAGTTTACTGTGAATAACAGCAGATATTCAACTGAAACTGGTATTTAACATCTTAACTTAAAGAAATAAAAAGATTTTAACAGATTTCTATCAAACAACTGATCAATCAGACAAGAGGAGCTTTAATAATAATATTTAATGTGAAAGGAGCAAAAGAGGTGTTGGTCCGTTTTAGGTTCTTCTTCTATTGATCTGGTTTATTTTCTATTGATCCGGTTTATTTTCTATTGATCTGGTTCATTTTCTATTGATCTGGTTCATTTTCTATTGATCCGGTTTATTTTCTATTGATCTGGTTTATTTTCTATTGATCTGGTTTATTTTCTATTGATCTGGTTTATTTTCTATTGATCAGTAACACAGGAGCAACAGGACCTCACCTTCCTCCTCCTCTTCATCCTGCCCTGCTGCAGCCTCATCACGCAGCACCCCTCCTCCTCCTCCTCCTCCTCCTCCTCTTCCTCCTCCACCCTTCCTCCTCCCAGCGCTCCTCCTCCTCGGCTGTGACCGGAGACAGGAGCGTGTCTGTCGGCCTGCCGGCCTCCGTCCTCCCGCCGCTCCGGTTCAGGTAAGAAGCGTCTTTTCTCCGCTCCGGTATCTGGACCGTAGACCCGTCCGTGTGCGCCGTTTAACCCGGGACAGACCCGGGATACAGCGGCCGTGTTGTTATCGTGCCGCTGCAGACGCACTTGCCTCCCTCCTCTCCCTCCTCTCCCTCTGATGGGGATGAAGGCCACACGGATGCTGCTCCGGCGACGAAGCCTCGACTCAGAGCAGAAAATCTGATCGAAATGCGTCATTTTCCACCTGCTTCAGGAGCCTGGGTTTATTCCAGGACCCCCCAGGACCCCCCAGGACCCTCCAGGACCCCCCAGGACTGGAGCTGCTGCCTGGGTCATAAATCCAGTGGACTGAATCAGACCTTCTGAGAGCAAACACGTTCAGAATCAGAACTTTCATCATCAAACTGGTTCAAAATAAATATCAGAAAACAGTCAAATTGTTCTTAATCAGTCTGAAAAAGCCAAAATATTCAGTTTATATGGATGAAATGTAGAAAAGCTGCTCAGCCTCCTGTTTAAGGTGGAACCATCATTTTCCTTATTGATTGATTATTTACTGACTAATGAACAGGAGAAATGTCTCAGAGCCACAAGTTTACTGTGAATAACAGCAGATATTCACACCTGAGAGGCTGAAACTGGTATTTAACATCTTAACTTAAAGAAATAAAAAGATTTTAACAGATTTCTATCAAACAACTGATCAATCAGACAAGAGGAGCTTTTTAAAAATGATAATTGATGTAAAATGTGAATCTGATATTATTTCAGTCAGACGTCAAAACATGAAGAACAGATGATGATTAATTCATCGTTGTTCATCTGAACCTGCTGAAATGTGAATATTTGATGTGTCAGTGACGAGAACACAAAGGCCTTTTTCACATCTTTTACCAAACTGATTATTAGTTATCAGTAAAGATCATCAGAGCCATTGATCATGAAACTAGCTGGAGGAAACAAGTCAACAAAACATTTACCTGGTCACATGTGTTTAATGGTGTGTGTGTGTGTGTGTGTGTGTGTGTGTGTGTGTGTGTGTGTGTGGTCCATTAGTCCGACCACACACACACACACACTCACACACACACACACACACACACACACACAGCTCAGCTCCATTGATGAGCGTCTGGCCGTTAAAAGCTCTCCAGCAGAGACACTCAGACCCATCAGTCGTCCCCGGAGACGCAGTAACATCCTCAGAGTACTGCGTCTATCTGACACTCACACTAACGTCACTCTACAGACATCGGAGGAACATAAAGCTCAGCTGTGCTCCACATTAGAATAGATTAAATAAAGTAACACGTACAGTGACTGTGAGGCTGTTAGCGTAGCTTAGCACAAAGACTGGAAACAGGTGGAAACTGCTAGCATGGATCTGTGCAAAGGGAATAAAATAGCAGCACATACTCACACCGGTACGACATATGAGTGTTTCCAGCGCCCCCTGCTGGACAGAAGGGGATCGTCGGGACGTGGTCGCAGTTTGGTTAAGTTTAGGCACCAAAACGACGCGTTCAGTTTAAGGAAAGAGTCCAGACATTAGCTACAGAAGCTGAGCTGACACCTTCAGCTGGTTTCTCCTCTAGAGGAGGAAAAACACCTGTGGTTACAGCAGGTGACGCCCAATAAAATGGCCAACTGTCCCTTTAAACAGTCCGTTTTTTCTACTGATCAAACAAACGAGATCAAACGTGTTGATCGACGATCTTAACAGAAGCTGACAGGTGGATTTCATTTCCATCTGTCTCCAGTCTTTATGCTAAGCTAAGCTAACAGCTGACCACACCTGTGCTTTTACTTGAATATGTTACGGATGTTTCTGTACTTTTACCTTCATGTTTCTCACAGAGGACTTTTACTGTCGGTGGAATATTTGTTCTCCGCTCTGTTTGTACTTTTACTGCAGTCGATGTGTTTTTACCGTGTTTCACTTTGAAGAGCAGAGAAACCAAACTGTAAGAGCTCTGGTCAATTTGAACAGGCAGCAGGTTGGGGTGCATTATGGGTAATGTAGGCGCCGTCCTGTGGTGAGACCGTGTGGTGATGTGACCTGTAATCACATCATAACATCTGTTACTGAGACTGAAGGAACCTGCTGCTGAATGAGCTCAGAGCGGTTCAGCTGAGGACAGGATCCCTGATCTGGTGATGATGGTGGTGATGATGGTGATGGTGATGATGATGATGATGATGATGATGATGATGGTGAGGAATAGGTGGAGGAGGAGGGAAGGTCCCGGCCGTGTGCTGCTGATTCTCTGGGGGGAGGAGTGTAACCACAGCAAGAACAGTTGAGGATCGGCAGGGCGTTGGCCCGGCTGGGCGAGCTGATAAACAGCCTGAGAGGGGAGGGAGGGAGGGAGGGGGGAGGAAGACGAAGGGCGGGAAGGGGATGGGGATGGAGGAAGAAGAAGAGGGAGGCAGATGAAAGACAGAAGGAGGGGGCTGACAGGAAGTCGGAGGATATCCTCCCCCAGCAGAGACACCAGCAGACCGGCTGTCATGTTGTTTAGGTACATGGCGTCTTTCCTGGAGCCTCCCCCCTCCCTCCCCCTCCCTCCCCCCTGAGGAGGCTCTGGTATCAGCCAGGCCTGAATCTGATTCACCGTGTTGCTTTACACTCCACCCCGTCAGTGCCCCCCCCACCCCGATGGACGGACCGGCGTCTCTGAGTGTTTCAAACAGGATCATTTGCTCTGAACAGTTTCATTAAAGTCTTTCATTGATTAACAGGAGAAAAGCCTCCAGTGCAATGTACAAGCTAACTATGCTAACACAGTGCTAACATAATGCTAACATAATTCTAACACAGTGCTAGCAGGTGTAATGTAATGTCATTTGCTTTCGAGTTCAACTTCACAGTACTATGAGTAACAATTTGTACGTATGAATCGTTATTTTATCGACAGCGTGAGAACAAATTGTAACGTAAGCTGGAGGAAGAGTTAGCTGCTAAGCTAACGAGCTCGTGTCCGTCTCTGAATAACCACACACATAAAGTCACTACTGCGCCACACGTGGGTTCATCCGCTGCTGGAAGTAGTCCCAGAGGAAGGCACCCTGTCCTGTTAGCTGTTAGAGGACAGTAACCTGACGTCTCTTTAGAGGTGAAATGTCATCATGGAGACGAGTCTGACGTCCGTCTGTCTGTCTGTGTCTCCTGTTTCTGTCCAGCTGCTTCGACCCGACCAGGAGGAAGGTTTGTGCCTCAGCCATGCAGAAGGTAATCACTTTTGACCACTGACAGGAATAATGAAACTTAAAGAGAAGTCGTCTTACCTGCCGACTGTCTGCTGATGTCACAGGTGGAGGGACGGGTGACTCCGGTCAACCTGCCGTCTTCCAGGGGCCCGAGCACCCCGGGGTCCCCCGCCACGGGAATCATGGTGAACACAAACACACTTTACATATAAAACATGTGACTGTGACTGTATTTCACCTGCCCAGGTGTGTTTGAGCTGAAGGATAATAAAGTGAACAGGTGAGGCACATTTAGACTAAACTCTGTGTACCAGTGATGACCTTCTGTTCATCAGACTGTTTGGTCCTGTCCCTCTGAAAGGAGACGTTCTGCAGGTAATACTTTTACTGTTACACTTTAAAGGAGAACATCTGAGTTTTTAAGCCTGAGCTCGATTTGGAGATATTCTGGTGTCTAAATGACCGAAAGGTACAAAAAGTGGCTCAGAGTGTTATTCTGAGTGTGTGACAGCATCATGGAAAGGATCCCTACAGAGAAAGGATCCCTACAGAGAGAGACCTGGAAGATCCTTTTGGTTTAACCACAAACAGCACACACACCAGACTACATTCACTAAAACAGGGATTTTAGAGATCAGGACACAGGAGCTGCTGCCTCCATCAGTCAGTGTGTTTGTGTCACTGTGTTACACAAATATTATATTTTATCCAAATTAACCCTTTAAAACACCAAAGTCACACAATAACACAGACAGACAGTAACGCAGTGTTTCTCCTGTTCTGTGAGGTAAAATGACTGTTTTTATCAATTCTTAAAGCAAATCTTGTTGGTAACACTTTTACTCAAGTAATCTGCTACCTGTGTGTGTGTGTGTGTGTGTGTGTGTGTCTGTGGTGTGTGTGTGTGTGTGTGTGTGTGTGTGTGTGTGTGTGTGTGTGTGTGTGTGTGTGTGTGTGTGTGTGTTCAGGCCCGGGTGAACGACCAGGTGGTGGGCTACAGAGACCTGGCCGCTCTGCCCAGAGACAAAACCATCCTGCAGGTGGAGAGACCCGACCTGATGACCTACCAACCACACCTGACCTTCTCCCCCCTCGACCCGCCTCGCAGAGAGGTACACACAAACACACACACACACACACACACACACACACACACACTAACACACAAACACACACACACACACACACACACACACTAACACTAACACACTACATACCTCTTTTTGTTGTAGTATGTTTTTGTTATACTTCTATTATATTATTATTTTTTATATCAGAACAGACGTTCTATCGCTGTCTGCACACACACCAGACTACATTCACTAAAACAGGGATTTAAGCTCACTGAACACAGGAGCTGCTGCTGCCTCCATCTTGTAGTCTGTTTGAGTTAGTGTGTTAATGTGTCCTCATTTCTGTGCTCCTGCAGCGCTCCCTGTCTCCTCCCCCCACGTCTCCTCCAAGGTCTCCTCCCAGGTCTCCTCCCAGGTCTCCGGAGGTAAGAGCTGCAACAAACAACAAACGCACCCTGTTTGTCTGATCCACCCACAGTGCAGAGTGTCTTTGGACACTTTAAAGTCCATCTCATCTCAGCTGAAGAACCGAATAAAGTGACCACGGGATGTTCACGCAGCAGACCGGGGGGGTTTGTGTGGGGGGGTGAAAAAAAAAGGGAAACTTTTTACCCAAACCACCGTCATCATCAACCAAGCTGCCACTGGAAGCTAAAATGTTTCTCAGTGAGCTTTATTTTGAAAATATAAAGGGACGTTGTGTATAACTCGCCTGCAGATTTGGAACATCGAGCTTAAATGACACCAAAAAAAGTCTTTAAAAAGTCGTGCAGTGCAGAATCAATGAGATCAGGCTCAACCAATCAGAGCGAAGGTGACCCCTGAAGCAACCTGACGAAGACGGTGAGATAACTTCCCTGATTCTCTTCCCCTGGAACAGACTTCATTCCATGACTCGATGAACCCTCGGCGACCCGTTCAGTCAGAGTCGGGTCACACTGGGTCTGACTGAAGTCGTCTTCACTGTGAATCGCTGCTTTGTCTTCGTCACTCAGCTAAAAATGTGACATTTGATGCTTCTGGTTTTCTGAGAACAGAAAGTGTTTGTTCCTGCTGAGGCCGCTGCTGCCCATCAGACCGCCGTGAGGGCCGCTGGTCCGAGACGGCTGTGACGTTAAAGCAGAAAGACACTGGGATGAGTTTTACTTTAATCAGAGCAAAGCCAGGCAGCAGTCAGTCAGTCAGGCCAGCTGGGAATATTTAGAACCACTACACCCCTGTGTCCACATCCTGGTGTCTGGAAGATCCTTTTGGTTTAACCACAAACAGCACACACACCAGACTACATTCACTAAAACAGGGATTTTAGAGAACAGGACTCAGGAGCTGCTGCCTCAATTACATAGTTTTTTGTGTGTTATTTTGTGTTACAGAAACATTGAACTAACCCTTTAAAACACCAAGTCACACAATAACACAAACAAACTAACTATCAAGGCAGCAGTAGACCAGCAGCTCCTGTCTTCTGTTGGGTAAAATTAATGTTTTTGTTAAAGGAGTCTGGTGGTTTTGAAGTGAGCAAAATATTAGCTATAATATCGGAAGATTAAAAGCTGGTAATTAATAATTCTTGAGTGTTTTTAACTGATTTATAGTTCAGCATTATGTCACAACACTTAAATACATATTTGTGGTGAATGCAGAGGAACAATGTAGCGCACCCCACCAGACTCCATTCACAAAAACAGGGATTTTAGCTCACAGAACACAGGAGTGTCTGCTTGTCAGTTTGTGTTATTGTGTGTTACACAAATAATTGTGTTGGATCCAAACTAATGTTTTAAAACACCAAAGTCACACAATAATACAAACACACTGACTGATGGAGGCAGCAGCAGAGCAGCAGCTCCTGTGTCCTGTGAGCTAAAATCCCTGTTTTAGTGAATGTAGTCTGGTGTAAACCAAAAGGATCTTCCAGCTTTGTTCTACATGAATGAGACCATCCTGTCTTGTGTGTGTTTTCACCTCCCAGATGAAGCCACGTGGAACAGAGAGTGAGAGCGACTCTCCTGGAGGATCCTCGCTGCAACTTCAGGCCGGACGGAAGATCAGCGCCAGCCAGCAGCATTTCCACAGACCAGGTGACACACACACACACACACACTCACACACACACACACACACACACACACACACACACACACACCTTATTAACATTACGACAGTGTTTTATACTTTATGGAGTCTGCAGCTCAAAAAGCTGAATAAAAACAGTAACAAGTAAATAGAATTATTTTTATTATTGCTTCTTTTTATTACTTACTAAAATGCATTGATGCATAAATTGACAGTAAAGAAAAAGGCTATATTATATATATATATATAATATATATATATAATATTATATATTATATAATATATAATATATATAATATATATAATATAGTCCAATGGAACTTGTCCTGAAACCTGAAATTCAGTTTGATTAAATTCTGTTTTAATAGCGGCAGCTTTGGTCTTCCATACTCACCTGAATCTTTGTTTTTCCAGATAACGGGACCAACATCTACAGGAAGCCCCCCATCTACAAACAGGGTGAGCTCATGGTAGAGGCTGCACGTGTGTTTGGGGTGTGTGTGAGTGTGTGTGTGTGTGTGTGTGTGTGTGAGTGTGTGTGTGTGTGTGTGTGTGAGTGTGTGTGTGTGTCCTCACGTCGTTTTTCTCTCTGCAGATGTTCAGAAACACGTTGAAGGTGTCATTCAGTCTGCAAAGTTTCCAGCCGCTCAGCCTCCAGACCCCAACCAGCCGTCCAAGATCGAGACCGAGTACTGGCCCTGCCCCCCCTCACTGGCCGCCATGGGTACCACACACACACACACACACACACACACACACACACACAGGGACATTGCTCCACAGTGAGCTTTATTTTGAAAGTGTCACAGGATATTGTTTGTCGTTACACCTGGTTTAATGTAAACCTGGAAAAGTCACCTGAGGTCACCTGGATGGGAACTTAAACCTGCCTCAGACCTGCTTTAACTTAAACCCTGTTCTAAGTTCAAGTGCAGGTAAGGTAGTCAGGCGCTACGAGGACGGTGATCTGTTGATCTGTTGATCTGATCCACTGATCTGTCCTCTGGCAGAGATCGAGTGGAGGAAGAAGAAGCTGCAGGAGGAAGATGAGCTGGAGGACCTGACGGAGGAGGTCCAGACGCAGCAGGAGCAGGAGCTGGAGAAGGTGAGCGGGTAGAAACGGGAAGAGAGACTCAGCGTCGAGCAGCGGCGTCTGACGGCTCCCACGTCTGATCCCACAGATCCAGTCCAACCTGGGCCGCCTCATCCTGAAGGAGGAGAAGGAGAAGGAGAAGGAGGTTCACTTCCGGAGGAAGACACAGTCGCTGCCCGACAGAACGCACATGCACAGCAGTAAGAGCGGCGGCGTCACGCTTCAGTCTGCGCCGCACTGACTCTGATCTCAGCAGCTCTTCCTTCTGTTTGTCGGCAGGTTCGTCCGCTAACGCCTCAAAGTCTCCGTCCCGCTCCGGCCTGACCAGAGTAGGTCCACGATGCTCTGTGACAAACAGCCTCTCTTTTCTCTGAACAGTTCTTTTAAACGTATAATGGCTCTTGTACGTCATTTCAGAATAAAAGTCTGCGTGTTTGTTCGTAGTGACTCGTTGTGTGTGTTGCAGATGCAGTCAGCAGAGTTCTCCACAGAGGGGGACAAAGGACGGCCTGGTAGGACTCAAGTAAAACTGGTTCAGTGGTAAAGAGGGCCCAGGGTTAGCATATGCTAAGCTAACTTTCTATCAGTTCCAATATGAAACCACAAGGTTTCAGTTTGTGTTCGACCCCCGAGTCCAGTCTTCATGCTAAGCTAAGCTAAGCTAAGCTAAACTAAGCTAAGCTAACTGACTCACAGACATCAGATTAATGTGAAGAGGAGAATAATCGTAGATGAACTGTCCCTTTAAAGTCAGAGGAACAGAAACTTGATGTCGTTCTGATTCCATGTTCTGTTTCTCACCCTCTCATCTTCACGTCGTCACCGTGTCTCTGCAGCCGCTCAGGTAAGACCGCCAGTCCAGTCCAGACCAGACCAGACCAGACCAGACCAGACCAGACCAGTCCAGACCAGACCAGACCAGACCAGACCAGTCCAGACCAGTCCAGACCAGACCAGACCAGACCAGACCAGACCAGTCCAGACCAGTCCAGACCAGACCTGTCCAGTCCAGACCAAACCAAACCAGACCTAACCTAACCTTCATCGAACACTCCTCTTCCTCTTGGCTCGTCATCACTGTTTGTGTTACCAGGTAGTATATCCAGGTGTGTCGTTCATACTGTGTGTGTGTGTGTGTGTGTGTGTGTGTGTGTGTAGAACGGAGAGGCTCGGAGGGAGAGGATGGACCGAGGAAACTCTCTGCCGAGCATCCTGGAGCAGAAGGTGAGAGCTCACGTTTAAAGGAGCAGTCTGTAGCATGTAGCTCCATCTAGTGGGGAGGTTACTGATCACACCTGGCTGAGTGCCCTCACCCCTTCCCCTCCCTTCCCTCTCCCCTCACCCCTTCCCTTCCCCTCCCTTCCCTCTCCCCTCACCCCTCTTTTTCCAGGCAGTTTCTTTTTTCATCAGCCGTCGTATCGCTCTCTGCAGACACACCAGACTCCATTGACAAAAACTGTAGTTTTTCCTGGCAGCACTCAGGAGCTGCTGCTCTGCTGCTGCAGTGATCTGTCAGTTAGTTTGTGTTATTGTGTTACACAGATATTGTGCTGGTTGGTTCAGAGCCACAGTCACACAATAACAAAAAAAACTTTACAGATCGAGACCGCAGTAGATCAGCAGCTCCTGTGTAAAATTCCTGTTTTTATGAATGTAGTCTGGTGTGTTTGCAGAGAGCGATATAACGGGATCCTTTCCATGATGCAGTCAGTGTTTCTGTTATTTTGTCCATGAAGTTTAAAAGAAATGACATTCAGATAATGTTCCTAACGTGACCTGTTGGCCTTAATGTGTGTGTGCTTTCAGATTTATCCCTATGAAGCGCTGATTGTGACCCACAGAGGGCGCTGCAAGCTGCCGCCAGGAGTGGACCGCACTCGGCTGGAGGTGTGTGTGTGTGTGTGTGTGTGTGTGTGTGTATTCTGATCCTGATAATTTAGTACAGTAAGGGTTAAGTAAGGCTGTGAGGTTACTCTGCTAATGCTAACTGGAAAGCTACACATGCTAACGGCTAACGACAAGGGGGCGGGGCATAGCTGAAGAAAGATGGCCGCCACGTGGGTCCGTCCCAGAGTGACACGTCACATGGAGTGTTTTATACCTGCGCTGAGGTCGCTGAGGTCACTGAGGCGTCTGATCGTTCTTCTTCTCCTCCTCTCCCTCAGCGCCATCTGTCCCCGGAGGACTTCGAGCGGCTGTTCGGGATGCCGCTGGCCGACTTCGACCGCCTCTCCCTGTGGAAACGAAACGAACTGAAGAAGAAAGCCTCGCTTTTCTAACAGGAAGTGCCCCCCCCCCCTTAATACTTGATGAATTCAAACATGTCGTCCATCTAACTAACCAGTCACGTCCCTGGACCCCCGTGCCCCCCCCAGAAGATCAGAGTTTACTGAAGGCTGGCCCTGATTAACCCTTTACTCTGACTAACTGATGCACTGACACTCTCACCTTACCTGTGCTGCACTTCCCTTAATAATCACCTCCGCTTGTAAACCTTCCTCATCACACTCACCCTCTTCATCATCCTCATCACCGTCGCCTTCATCACCGTCACCATCCTCGTGTCACGGGGCCCCAGAGGTCTGAATCGGGAGGTCGGGTTAGCAGGTTAGCGGCTAACCAACTCCTCTGGTTGTCATGAAGCTGGTTCGCTGTCAGCCGCAGAGGGTCACCGTGGTAACAGGGCGTGGGTCACCGTGGTAACCGCTGGTCCAGGGCTAACACACCCAGGATGACCACTGACCAATCAGATCACTGGAAAAATGACTTCATGAGCTGGTTAAAGAAGTCAGAGTTAACCAGAGTTAACCAGAGTTAACCAGACCAGCTTCAGGAGAGGTCTGATTAACTTTACTAACCAGCTGGTAAGTAAAGTCAGTCAACCAGACCAGGTGGTAACCAGCTTCATGAGCTAGTTAGTGAAGTCAGAGTTAACCAGACCAGGTGGTAACCAGCTTCATGAGCTAGTTAGTGAAGTCAGAGTTAACCAGACCAGGTGGTAACCAGCTTCATGAGCTAGTTAGTGAAGTCAGAGTTAACCAGACCAGGTGATAACCAGCTTCAGGACACCCGTCACCCGTTTGGTGCTTCGGTCCTCTGGTGTTTCTGCTTTAACTAGTTTACCGGCAGCTGACTAGTCGCGTGTTAACCATGTAACTGATTGTAAATTAGTTATTACGTGGAGATTTTTATTTATTGAAGCTTTTTGTAAGTTTTATCGCCACGTTTTTGTTTTTTTTTTGCTGCTGTGAGCTTTTATTTTGAAAACCTGGTTTCTTCCTGTGCTGACATATTAAAGGAGCAGTCCGTACTAATCTCGCCGCCACCATCTTCGCGCCCTGCGTCCGGTCTTCAGGCTTTGATTCTGGTCACATCATCCCGTCGTCGGTGTTTCTGTTGTGAAGAATAAACGTCAGAAAAACAGAAGAACTGTGTGACGGTTGTTTTCTTCCTTTAACGGCCACAGTAAAGGAGCCGGGACTACTTTCCACCAAAGAAATAGGTCCTATATAATAACAAAAAAACTTTTTATTAAAGCTGATCAATAAATCTATTCTCTCTCTTTAAACTTCTCTTTAAATAAAAGTCTGTTGTTTTGTGGTGGTGAAACATCTTCAGTTGCTCTGATGATCCAGACGATGGCGCTCTGCTCCTCTTTTCTCTACATGTGGAGTCTTTGTTTTATTGAATTCTCCATAAACTCAGACTGAATCTGTTTGTGTTTCTCTTTTCTTCTGGTTTATTAATTATTAATCACTTAATTATTCTCTGAGTATCTTCTCTGACTTCTAGTTTGATTCTTTTGTATTCTCATTGCAGTTTTTTCTTTTATTCATTATTTGAAATCTGAGTTATTTGTACTTGTATTATTGAGGTAGTTAAGTGGAGTCTGAGCTCACTGATATCAGCTGATTCACCCCAAAGTTAAGCCATAATGTAAAGTTAAGGGATAATGTAAAATAAGGGGTCATGTAAAGTTAAAGTTAAGGGATAATAAGGGAAGCCGTCAGATCTTTTACTAAACTTCAGAATGGTACCGAGGTAGAAGGACAGACTGGGTGTCCTTAAAACGTCTTCAATTCATTTTTACTAACAAAAGGCCCTAAAAAAAGCCTTAAACTCTGTCTTGAGTGTGTCCAGTGAAGCAGTGATCCAGTGAAGCAGTGATCCAGTGAAGCAGTGAGCAGTGAAGCAGTGATCCAGTGAAGCAGTGATCCAGTTCAGACACGTAGTGATTAAGATCGCTGTGACTGGATTTACACTTAATGTTCATCTATATTCTAACTTTGTCCTTAAATCTCTTCAAACTGGGTTCAGATCTTAAGCCCATCTTGCTGATGGATGCTGATGGATGCAGACCCCCCCCCCCCCTCCCTGATCTGTTACTACAGCTTCACACCTGCTGCAGTGCGTTTTTCGCACCTCGCCGTCGTCGTGACGACTCCTGTAAAGCTGCAATTGTCTCAAACGCCCCCACGGCCGCATTTTCATCACCACCCTCCTCGTCCTCATCCCCGGCCCTCTGAAGTGCAGCCGATGATGCTGAGGGTCGGTGTTGCTAAGGAACATACGGGCCCACACGTGACGGCCAGGTTTCAATGCCACTCGTGTCCTCTCCGGATGGAGCCGCACAAAGCGACGCCTCCCACGCCGGCCTCTGATTGGCAGCCGCACAGGCGGCGTCCTTGAGCAGCAGCGGCGGCATTTAACAGACACACAGGCAGCGGTACTTTTCTGTTTTTTATTTGAATGGAGTGAAACATCTACATAAATGAGAGGCCTCGCAATACATGTACTCGACAAAAAAAGTATATATATTTTTTTTTTAATTTCGCTGTAAAGAAAAAAACTCTTATTTAATCTTTGAGTTTTAACCGTTTCTGTACATTCTGTGAGATATGTTCAGAAGTCAGAAATGAGGCCTCAAACCCGACAAAACCCCGACAGACTCCACCCCCCCACCTCCCCAAAAAATAAAGAGCACAACAGTCAAATCAACCCCCCCCAGGTCTGAATCCTCCCTGCTGTCAGCACACCTCAAACACACCTCCAGCCCTCTGATTCCCTTCACTTCGCCTTGAAGGACGTTTCCGCTTTATTAAAACTCAGGTCTTACTTTAGTAGTTTGGTCAGTTACAGACATCTGGGAGCAAAGTGCTGGGACTGCTTCTACCCCGGGGGGCCCTCTGACCACATCCTGGTGTCTACAAGTGTTGGAACTGGTCCAGTAGATCACCAGTAGATCACCTCAGCCAGCAGCCACCAAACGGGCTGCAATGGCTGCAACGTGATCCTTTGGGACAACTGCACCTGATCACAGTAGGTCCACTAAAAGAGCTTGTTTGATCCACTGACAGGCTCAGAGTGTTATTCTAAGTGTGTGACAGCATCATGGAAAGGATCCCTACAGAGAGAGACCTGGAAGATCCTTTTGGTTTAACCACAAACAGCACACACACCAGACTACATTCACTAAAACAGGGATTTTAGAGCTGCTGCTCCATCAGTCAGTGTGTTTGCCATTTCCTGTGACTTTGGTCTTTTAAAGGGTTAGTTTGGATTCCAACACTATTTGTGTAACACACAATAACACAAACACTCTAACTGATGGAGGCAGCGGTAGACCAGCAGCTCCTTTGCAGTAAAATGTGTTTTTTTTCCAATGCCGTCTGGTGGCTCTACAGAGAGCTATATACATATCAGGGCTGCTTCTGGTTAAAGAAGAAGTAACATTTAGTTAAATCCACCAAATCTTCCACGAACACGCTCAGACAAAACAGCACCAGAGCTTGGTCAGGACTGGGCCCGTGCATTATGGGAAATGTAGGCTCCAGCGTTCTAAAATCTCCACCTGCTGCTCAGATTCGGGCTGTTCGGCTTTTAACGCGTCTCTCATCTTAACTTAAGAGGACGGCCTCAGTGTTTCTAACGCACAGAGCTGCAGTGAGAACATGAACTACAGTGTTTGGGCTGAAAACTTCACTGTTCCTCTTTGTTACCAACGTGTCGGATCGTCGAACCGCTCGAGTTTGTCACATAGACTTACAACTTTAATCCTGGAAATTCAAAGTCTTTCCTCTATTATTATTATTTCAACTGAACTGATGAAAACAGTCAGAATGTGAATTCAGGGCCCAGTTCCAAACGGTTTGTGGAGTCTTTAAGCTGTCTGACGTCAGCTGATGTGACTCAGCAGAGCCAGACGATGAACTCCACCACCGAAGACCAGAGTTGTAACAAAGCGGAATAACCCTTTAAGTCTCTCCCTGCCTCACCCCTGCACCCCCTCCGCTCTGGATAAGTAAGCCTAAATCTATGTGCTGTAAAAAAAACAAAAAAAACAAAACCAACAAAAAAAAACCGTCACATTGAAAAGAGGGAACAATTAAAATATACATATATAATATAAATGTCAATACTCGCTCCGGGGAGCTCAGTCACACTATCATTGGCATAAGAAAGGATGGACTTTATGCAATCTGATCGTGGTGTTACTGTGTGTGTGTGCGTGTGTGTGTGTGTGTTACTATGTGTGTGTGTTACTGTGTGTGTGTGTGTGTGTGTGTGTGGGCACGAACACAGCGTTTGAGTGAGCGTCACCTTCCTCCCCTCGACGCGAAAACAAAGACGCTGACAGAAAGCTGTCGTCCGGCCTCCTGGTCGTTAGAAAATGGATTCACGGCGTCGATCGGACCGGGCGGCGGCGAGCGGTCCGCCGCCTGCGGGTCGAGTCCGGCGAGCGGCGCGCACGTTTGAGATTTTATCCTGTTCAGTCTTAAACTATGATATTTAATAGATGATAAAATAAATTAAGCGTGGTGAGAGTCGCTCGGTCCTCTCCTGCTCTTAAAGGGGAGAAGAGGGGAAGGATGGAGGGAGGGAGGGAAGGAAGGAAGGAAGGAAGCAGAGGTGGAGTAAGAGGGGGAGATAAAGGGGAGGAAAGGGGGGAGGAGGATCTAAGCCTGTGCGTTGGTGCCGTTCTTGTCCGGGGGTCCGGTGCTGGCCGGCAGGTTGTTGAGGGAGGGGGAGGCCTCTTGCTGCTTGCTGTCGCGGCGGGGGGGCATCCTCTCGTTGATGCGGTCCAGACCTCGAGCCTCCTCGAAGCTCTGGATCTTGTGCTGCGGGTTGAAGCCTTGAATGGCTGCGAGGAGACGAGAGAGACGTGTGAGAGCAGAGCAACAGCAGGGGCATCTGGTTCTAAGATCCTTTTAGTTTGACACAAATACACCAGACTCCATTCACAAAAACAGAGATTTTAGCTCACAGAACACAGGAGCTGCTGGTCTGCTGCTGACTTGATTAATTAGTCAGGTTGTGTTATTGTGTGTTACACAAATGTGTTGGATCTGAATTAACCCTTTAAAACACCAAAGTCACACAATAACACAAACAAACTAACCGATGAAGGCAGCAGCAGACCTGCAACTTCTGTGAGGTAAAATTGCTGTTTTTGTCAATGGAGTCTGGTAGCTTTGAAGAGCGCGATATGATATTTAGTTCACTACAGTTTTAACAGTGTACGACTTGGATTAGAGGACAGACATTTGTGTCTGTGCAGATGAAACAGTACTGGTGTGTCACTGTCACTAGATGGTGTAAAGATAAACTACCTGTAGCTAAATGTGTGTGAACAGTCTGATGAGATGCTGAATCATGATATGGAGTTAATAAAACAGGATAAATGACACGTTGGTGCTTTCTGTGAGCTTCTTCCTGATTGTGAATAAGATCTGACTGTGTTGACTCTTTCTGCTAACTGACAGATTACTTTACTGGCACTCGGACTCTACGGAGGACTGGGAGGAAACTTACTTCAAAACAGGACAAGGACAGCATGAAGACAAAGAAACAGACTTTCATTAAAGGGACAATTCACTCGTATTATTGCGAAATCACGTTGAACAGAACAGAAACAAGAGCGTCCAGAAGCATCGAGAATCACACGATCACACGGTTCAACCCCTGACACAGACAGGTAGAGACAGACAGGTAGAGACAGACAGGTAGATGGATGCATACCTCGTGCCTCTTCTGCCTCTACGGTGGCTGTGTAAGCGTGAGTAGAAGTGCCATGCCCAAAACCAATGGAGAGAGAGTGGGAACGTTATATATCAATGCATTCAGTCAGTCACGTTATCATCACTGCAATCAGTCAGTCTGTTAACATGGAGTCAATCATCAGACAACCCCCCCGCACCCCCGTACCCCCCCCCCATCCAACATGGTGACCACAGAGGTTAGAGCCACAGGATCACACAACCATCATAATGACTACACATGTGGGGCTAATAATGAGAATACTGATGACATAAGACTCCACGCTGCCCTACAAAGATAAAAGAACTAGAAAAAGATCAGCGTTAGTTTTAAACTTAAAGGAACAGTTCAACTTTTGAGACGTTAGCTTAGCATGAACACTGGAAGCAGATGGAACAGCTGTTCTGTAAAGCTCCACGGCGTTTCGCACACACACTCATGGGCTGTGTGTAAATGCGACGAGAACTTTCAAGTCGCACGCTCACAAAAACGGTCGTCGTATAGGGTGGAGCTGTGACGGACGGACAACAGGCTAGTTAGCTGGTGGGCTAGTTTTACAACCATCCTTCAGTCTGAGGTCACGACGCCTCATTAGTCACCTGAGGGACCAGCGATCAGGCGGTCACATGACCACCGGGATGTCTGATGTGGTTCTGACACCACCAGAGGAGTTTACATTCACTGAAACACTAGAAAAATCTCCTTTACAATAAGGAGCCGCACGTCAGGGAGGACTCCAGCTTCTTGGGATGTTAAACTACATTTAAAGTGTAGATTAACTCCTAATTTACAGAGAGATGAAGATTAAAACATGAAGTGAGCAGCGACACGGTGTTCATGCTGAACAGAGCGATGTCACAGGGTTCACTGGTCTTTAAAGGGCAGCGTGGAGGAGCTGTTTGAACACAATGGTCCTTTAGAGGAGGAGCTTGACATTTCATTTCACTTCCATGAGAGAGTGTGTGAGTGTGTGTGTGTGTGTGCTGGGGTTAGTCTCTCGTTGTGAGTGCAGGCACAGGGAGGGTTAGCGTTAGCTGGGCTCTGCGTTAGCGTCGGGTTTGGTGCTCGGCTGCGTTCACACTCACCGCTCTGCAGAGTCCGCCGACCTCCGGACAAAACTCCCACAGGCAGCGTTCCTGTCGGGGTCAGCCCCTTCAGCTGTAACACACTCTCATTCTCCTCTCTGCACACACACACACACACACACACACACAGAATGGGTCAACGACCTACAGATCAACAGTGACTGAACACTGAGGAGCCTCCAAATGGTGGAAATTAACTCTCAGCAGACATTTAAAGCCTCATTTTCACATTTCAGAGTGAGGAGAGTTTGTGCCCAGAAGGTCTTTACCTGGATGTGTTGGTGCAGAATGAAGAAACATTAGTATAAAATATAAGAGATATTAACAGTACTAGACTCCCTCTGGGCGGTGCCACGGGCGCTTTGAACCATTTTAACATAATTTGATGACGTCATCTACCTGCAACAGGACAAACAACTTCAAGAAGGAAGTCTGAGCTTTCTGCTGCAAAAAGAATGAATCTTCTGTCTGCTACAGTCCATTTAAACAGGAACATGCTAACATGCTAAAGTATTTTATCATCATTTATGTGTTCTCACACTGCGGTTTTACTTCTTCCTCCACTAATCATGCACTAAGGTGGCCTCTGACAGCAGAGCGTGAAGTCAAATCTAAAAGCAGAAGTGTGGACCCGCCTGCTGCTGCCGCTGCCTCGCCACAACACACATCAATTCATCAATAACTCTGAGTCACTTTGAGGCCCACAGAAGCCTCAGATACGTTATCTGAAGTTCCTCTGACACTCAGAGACATTTTCTGAACAAGAACAGCCAGATGATTGTGACACACTTCCACAGGACTAAAGGAGGACACGTGTAAATCAAGCAGAAGTCATTAGCCTGGCGGTTAATTGGAGCAGGACTGGAACGAGGATACAGCTGTAGAGGAGCTTCACAGCCTCAAACACACTCATTTCCCCTCCAATAACCTTATTTAAGCCTTTTGAATAAGATAAAGTCATAAATCCTTCTTCCACAGCTGGAGAAGAAGCACTAATTCAAACCTACAAACTGAAAAAGGGGAATCTCTCAGACACAAGTGATTGAAACACTGGCCCCATTTCTACATATTCTGAAGCTCTTCACAGAATACATGATAAACAAACAACTTTTCATTTATTTTGGTCAGAAGATTCTGTTTTGTTGTCTTTTACTTGAATTTCAGACCTTAACTGTGATAATTTCAGACCTTAACTGTGATAGGACTAATTAAATTAGAATAAAAATGGTTGTTTGTTTTCCATTAAAGTGCCACACAACAAGCCTGTAGTCTAAAAGTATCTCTGTGACAATAAGTATTGTTGAAATGATGAAATTTCATTTACGTTGAACATGAGCCACCAGAGTCCATTCACAAAAACATCATTTTACCTCCCAGAACTCAGGAGCTGCTGGTCTGCTGCTGCCTCCATCAGTCAGTTAGTCTGTGTTATACAAATATTCTGTTGGATCCAAACTGACCCACAACAACACAAACTAACTGACTGATGGAGGCAGCAGGAGACCAGCAGCTCCTGTGTTCTGGGAGGTAAAATGACTATTTTTGTGAATGGAGTCTGGTGTGTTTAAAGAGAGCGATATAACATCTGTTTGTGGTTAAACAAAAATAAACACACCACAATATGTACAAATGGAGCCAAGGTTAAAAAAATACTGGAATTACCCTTTTAAAAAAAAAAAAAAAAAAGACTGCCAAAACATTCACTTTGACATAAAATCCAAGCAGGCAGAGGACTAAAACACACCTGAGCACAGAGAAGACACGAGCCATCTTCCCAATCGCCCGGATCTTATTTCTGATCACCTCCTTTCTGACAGCCGGAGCTCCACCTGAAGGAAAGCAAACAGAAAGAAAGATAAGAAAAGAACACGGCACTCAAAGGTCGATATGTTCCTCACTTAACAGATCTCAGCTGATACTCAGCTGCTTGTGAGTGACAACAGAAGCTTTGTTCTGCTCAAAATCGGCTCTTTTTTGCCTGGAGTCTGGTTAGAAGTTACAGCCTGAAACTTGTTTCACTAATTAATAACTTCTGCATACAAATTAATAAGTTATGGACACAAATTAACCTTTGTAGTAATTTGAGCGTATATAAAAGCCAACATTTGCTCAGCTGTTTCCAGATATGTAGACCAAAGGGTTTCAGTGACAGGTGCCTCCCAAGAGGGGTGAGGAAGGTGAATTATGCTTTTTGAGTCAAAACTCGCACTCCTTCTCAGAGTCATAACTCAAAATAGACACTTATAATTAAATTCAGTGCGACTTACACTTCCTGAGCATTTCATTATCGTCTATGAATCCACTTAGAAAACACAGACAGCGGACGCTCCCTACAGATGCAGAACCTGCCTGAGAATCTGTCCGTTTTTAAGTTTCCTTCAGTGTCTCAGTGATCCAGTCATTGTTGTCTGTACATTCATGGACCCACTGCAGGCAGGAGCTGCTGGCTGCTCGTTCGGCTCACTTTAATGTGCAAAAATCTAAATGAAAATAAGCTAAATAAATAACTGGGCTCAATTTGTTGCCCACAACTAGCTGACTGACTCCAACACTGTGCATCACTCAGTTTAAAATCACCTGTCGTCAAACCTCCTTCACACATTGTTGCTGGTGAATTACTGACAAACCGCCAGGCGCTGCGAGTGATTTTCTCTGTTCACACATGCAGTGTCGCGTCCTCTTACCCTCACATGTGTCGTCCCCTTCTGACATCAGCTCGTCATCGGAGCAGATGTTCAACACGTTCACCAGCATCTCCGTCACTGCGAGAAAACACACACACACACACACACACAACTTAATGTAATGTGTAGATCCATGGACAGGGTTCATTCATACAGGGCTGCTACTAGGGATTATTATATCTTCAAAGACACCAGACTCCATTGACAAAAACAGTAGTTTTACCTCACACAGGATGTGAGTTGCTGCTCTGCTGCTGCCTCCATCAGATAGTTTATTTGTGTTATTGTGTGACTTTGGTGTTTTAAAGGGTTAGTTAATAGTTGTGTAACACACAATAAGACAAACAAATTATCTGATGGAGGCAGCGGTAGACCAGCAGCTCCTGTGTCCTGTTCTCTAAAATTCCTGTTTTAGTGAATGTAGTCTGGTGTGTGTGCAGAGAGCGATATAACGGCTGTTTGTGGCAAAAACTAGTGCACCTACTTTGTCGGCTGAGGTGATCTACTGGGACCAGTTCCAACACTTTTTGTGCCTATAAGTCATTTAGACACCAGGATATGTACAGATAGGACCCTGGATTAAAATCGTGGGATGCTACTTTATAAACTCAATAACTAAGATTAAAATTAATCTATATTCTGGCTCTAGAGTAGATTTGTGACATATGTCCAGGGACTTTACAGCCTGTTGGTTAACTCTGGCACATTTACAGCAATGCTAATTAAAGTGCAGTGCCTGTTAAGTAAACCAATAAAAACATAAATAATAATCTTCATCTGTGGTCAAATCTACGACAAATACTTGAATTTCCCTGTTGTAGAGACAGAAGACGTGCTGCTGCTCTCAGAAACAACAGCTCAACTCTTTCTGCCTCAAAGAGTCCAAACGACGAGCTCTGAATCTGAACTGTATCAGGAAACACTGAAACCTAATTATGTAACACAATTATACGGAGGGCTGATAATGACGGCCCTCGTCTGATACCGGAGCCGTGTCACATGACACATCACTCCCATCTGTGTCATGAGATGGATTTAGATTGTGTCTGGATAACTCTGGTGTCTTTAAGCCACTTCAGACTGAAGCTGGAGAACTCAAGCGATGCTCTGCTCAGAGTGCTGTGTTGGGATTCATTAAAGGAGAATTCCAGTGTTTCTGACCCTGCTTCTGTCCACATCCTGGTGTCTGAATGACTGGTAGGTGCTAAAAGTGTTGGAACTGGTCCAGTAGATCACCTCAGTGTGTGACAGCATCATGGAAAGGATCCCTACAGAGAGAGACCTGGAAGATCCTTTTGGTTTAACCACAAACAGCACACACACCAGACTACAGTCACTAAAACAGGGATTTTAGAGAACAGGACACAGGAGCTGCTGCTCTGCTGCTGCCTCCATCAGTCAGTGTGTTCGTGTTTTATTTGTCACACAAATACTGTGTTGGATCCAAACTGACCCTTCAAAAGACCAAAGTCACACACGATCAAGGCAGCAGTGCACCAACAACTCCTGTGCTCTGGTAAAATGACTGTTTTTGTCAATGTAGTCCGTTTCCTGGTTGAACCGGTGTTTTCTCCAGTAAATGTATGACTTTATAATCTTTTTTCATGTAACTATGAATTAATTTTCTGCTTTAATCTCTGATAATATCCATGTTTTCTCTCATAAACACTGTGAGTTTACCCCTTTGGTCTGTTTCCTCCAGGATGTATTATCATTACTATCATTATTATTTTCACTGCTTTAACCCTCACTGGTCCTGCAGCTCAGACTCATTCATAAACTCGCCTGCTGAAACACGTCACCGTGTCATTGCTGCTGCAGCGAAGCCACAAACTGACCATCGCCATGACAACCAGGAGCCTCACCTTTCTCCCCGACGAAGGGCAGGGACCAGGTGAACACGTCCATGAAGTTGGGCAGCCAGTAGGGGTGGGGGGAGCAGTTAAACTGTCGGATGTTCATCACGTTATTCTCATATTTCAGCACCGCCGCTGAGGACAGAGCACACACACACACACACACACACACACACACACACACATTAACACCTACTTCCTGTCTCCCGTTGCCAGGGCTTCAAGGTTTCCAGCCTGTTGCCATGGTTTCTCTTACCTTTGTTATTGTACACGTCCAGGTAGTTCGGAGCAGAGAAGATCGTGATTAGAGACGGGAAGCCTGTCGTCTGACTTTTCCTGTACATTCGATACCTGACGGACAGAAAGACACAGGCGGACGTTTTACAGAGAAAAATAAGATAAAGGGAAAGATAAACAACAGGATACAAGAAATAAGACAAAGGTAAAAATACAAGATAAAATATTAGATAAGATAAAGAAAGATTAAAATAAAAAAATTATGTAAAAGATAAAGACTTTATTTCTCTGCAGGGATAAATTCACATATCAAATATATTCACAGCAGCACAGAGACCGACTGAGACGTAAGAAACAAAGAAATTAACTTAAACAGTATAAACTTCTTTGACTTTTCAGCTTGTAAAAACAAAGAAACGTCTGCTTGGGGCCCTGAAGAGGTGAAACTACTGAATGTTCCACAAAAACAGAGAAAAAATGAACAGAGTCTGGTGTAGCAGAACACAGTGTGTTATCAGCATATCTGAAAAAACACAACAAGACAAATTAAATATATCATTTTATAGTATTTAACATAAATAACAATATAGTGGTGTTATACTACACCTCCTGCTGCACTCACCCTGCATCCTGGGCTTCATGTGCTCGTATTACAGACAACAGGTTATTGTTCATCAGGAAGTCACAAACTGCCGGGTAACTGAAACAGTGAGAAAGAGGAGTTTTATCAGCGAGGGAGGAACATCAGGAGCCGTTGGTGTTGTTACAGGATGAGATGCTAGTTTGGCAAACAAACAGCGAGCAGGTTTCAGTGTTCGCTTTGTGTTTTTCCAAATTTTTGTCCTGGTTTCCTCCCACAGCTCGGCTGTGTCTCCATCACCTTGGTTGCTATGACAGTAAAGACGAAGGCTGCTGGAACTCCAGTTTAACAGGAGACGCTTAAAGGCGCTAAAATTAGAGATCAATTAAGGTCGAGGCTTTTACGCAGGAGGAGTGGGAGTTTATATCTGATCTTCACAGAGCTGACAAATCAGGACCAAAAGTCGGTTTGTGCACAAAGAACAAACTGATTCCTCGTCTGCTCTGCTGCTCAGTGTGGAGGCGGCTCTTTTTTCTTTTTATGACAAAACCAGCGGTCACATGACACCCATTCCTGAGACGTCTTCTTAAACTCTTCCATGATTCAGAGGCTGAGCGCTACCTGGACGGACTCTGAGGCTGAGTGAGTGAGTGGGACTTAAACAGACAAATAAAACCGATCACCAGCGTCACCAAACATTGGGCCACGACCTGAACCCGGACTGAGGGACAGGTCTCGTGCTGGGTAACAAACTTTGATGGTTTTACCCCACCGACCAACCAGCTTCAACACTGGAGATAAACAAAAAAATACAGCCAGACCTGTAAGATCCTTTTTGTTCATCCACAAACAGTTGTTATATGGCTCTCTTCAAACACACCAGACTCCATTCACAAAAACAGGAATTTTAGCTTGCTAGGGTGCTGGTCCACCGCTGCCTTGAATGGTTAGTTTGCTTTTGTTGTGTGACTTCAGTGTTTTTAAGGGTCAGTTGGAATTGAACTCACTATTTCTGTAACACTCAAAAATACAAACAAGCTAACCTATTGAGGCAGCAGCAGAGCAGCAGCTCTTGTGTCCTGTGAGCTAAAATCCCTGTTTTAGTGAATGTAGTCTGGTGTGTGTGCTGTTTGTGGTTAAACCAAAAGGATCTTCCAGGTCTCTCTCTGTAGGGATCCTTTCCATGATGCTGTCACACACTTAGAATAACACTCTGAGCCTGTCAGTGGATCAAACAAGCACTTTTAGTGGACCTACTGTGATCAGTTGTCCCAAAGGATCACGTTGCAGCCATTGCAGCCCGTTTGGTGGCTGCTGGCTGAGGTGATCTACTGGACCAGTTCCAACACTTTTTGTTTCCAGGGAGGAAATTTAAGTAACTGGGCCTGTTTGAATGTTGACTGAACAGCCTGCCCTCACAGATCTATTAGAGACGTTACAGAAACAAAGAGCTTTGGTGTCATTTAAAGTCGTCCTACTAAAACAAACCAACGCAGGATAAAAGAGGATTTCGAGCAGCAGCTGCTTTCCCCTCACTGTGACCTCCATGTGGTGTCAACATTGCAAATTCAGTGCAAATATTAAGACAGAGCAGAGAATGCTAATATTTATCTTCACTATCTGTCTGACAGCGGATTTAACCAGCGGTCACTTATCCACAGATAAGCCATTGTTTGTAAAAGCTTTAATCAGCTCAGATTAACAGACCAAGCTGCTTTTTGTCTTTTTTTTTTTTTTGAATGTGGAAACATTTGCTGCTGCAGGGAGCCGTACCTGTAGAAATAAGAGCAGCCTCTGACACTGTTGTGGCAAAAGTGTTCCTGGGTCTTTTCTGAGCCGTAGTCCTCCCCCGGGTCCGACCACAGCAGGTCGCACATCGGCCCGAACGCAGGAGGCTCCTTAAATCGGTCCAGCTGCAACGTACACACAGCTTTAAACTAAAACCTACATCAAATCAGTCCACACACGTAAAGGAGAACTCCAACATTTTTAAACCTGGTCCCCATGTGTGCACATTTTGGTGTCCAAATAAATATTCGGTAGAAAAAGAGTTGGAATTAGTTGCCTCAGCCGGCAGCCATGCACATCACAGTAGGTCCACTAAAAGAGCTTGTTTGATCCACTGACAGGCTCAGAGTGTTATTCTAAGTGTGTGACAGCATCATGGAAAGGATCCCTACAGAGAGAGACCTGGAAGATCCTTTTGGTTTAACCACAAACAGCACACACACCAGACTACATTCACTAAAACAGGGATTTTAGAGAACAGGACTCAGGAGCTGCTGCCTCCATCAGGTAGTTTATTTTTGCAATATCGTGTGACTTTGGTGTCTCAAAAGTTTAGTTCAGATTGAACATAAAATTTATATAAAAAAACACAATAAGACAAACTGACTGATGGAGGCAGCAGCAGAGCAGCAGCTCCTGTGTCCTGTTCTCTAAAATCCCTGTTTTAGTGAATGTAGTCTGGTGTGTGTGCTGTTTGTGGTTAAACCAAAAGGATCTTCCAGGTCTCTCTCTGTAGGGATCCTTTCCATGATGCTGTCACACACTTAGAATAACACTCTGAGCCTGTCAGTGGATCAAACAAGCTCTTTTAGTGGACCTACTGTGATCAGGTGCAGTTGTCCCAAAGGCTGAGGTGATCTACTGGACCAGTTCCAACACTTTTACTACCTACCAGTCACTCACACACCAGGATGAGGACACAGAGGACCAGGGGGAGTGTTTTTGTGGTTCTCCACTGTATTAACCAGGACATGTCACTCATGTATATTCTGCAGGTGGGCCGGCCCTGCGGTTACCTTTCGTATGTCATCCAGACAGGTGACTTCAGGGCTCAGACCTCCGTGCACGCAGAGGAACTGCTGGTTGAGAAGAGCAGCCAGAGGCAGGCAGTCAAACGCATCCATACAGGCATCATACACACGCTCCGAGTACTTTATTTTACCTGCAGGACACACACACACACACACACACACAGACACACGGGTCAGATTACTGAAACACACCAGGATAAAGCCCCCGGCGGGAGAGTCCGTTTGTCGATGGTGTGGGCCTTTAAAGACAAACACAGCAGCACTTACACTCCTGTTTGAAGGTGAAGTACTCTGTGAGGTGTCGGCACTCGTGGTTGCCTCTGAGGAGGAAGAGGGTGTTGGGGTGGTTGATCTTCAGCGCCCACAGGTACAGGACACACTGCAGGGACACACACACACACACACACAGTCAGTCCTCACATCCTGAGTTACTCAGATCGTAAAATGTTCTATCAGTCTCTTATTCTGCCTCTGAGGGAGATATTTAACCTCTAGATGTGTGATTATTATTGTTCAGGAGCTCCTGAATGTGACGCACGTCGTCGTCCTCGTCCAAACAAAGCCACTCTGTTCAGCTGCCACTCACACTCTGCCTGTTTCAAACCACCTGTTTAATTACAAAGATCTCTTCTCTCCTCTGAGGGCGTCAAGAAGGAGCCAGATCTGACCGGCTGTTCATCCAGGCCTGATCGCAGAGGAAGAGGAGGAAGGACTCACTCTTTGGATCCAGGTAGAACAAACACAGGAGGGTTTATACGCGTTCATTTTTTGAAAAACATGACGACTGATAATATATTTATTTATTACTGCAGGACGTCTTTAAAACATGTTTTAGATCTTCTCATCTTAAAGCATCTGAGGCCAAGCCCACATTTTCCTCACATGACAGTAAGGATGTGCGTTTGAATATTAAAAAAAATCTGGATCCATGCCTACATGACATCGACCTGTTACTATGACGACGCTGCCTGTGTTTGCGATGTGTTCAGGATCAGGTTCTCGTCGGGACTCGTTCAGTGAAGAGGAGATTCAAGGCCGCTGCCTCTATGAAAGGACGACAGTTTTGCTGTCTTTGAAACCGTCCAGGTCGCCTCCTCTGAAACGACAGAGAGGAGGTCCTGCGGTGAATCCTGCGGTCCGACAGAACATCCAGAGCTCGCCGGGGGCTCTGGGACGTTTGGCTCTCTGCAGATAAATGACCTCTAAACTAATCTGGTTCACTGGAGCATCTGAAAAAAACCAAAACGAATCTGACCCTGATTCTGAATCTGAGGCCTCTATGGCTCTGTGGCGGTCTGCGGCGGGCTAACGTGGCGCTCTGCGGCGGGCTAACGTGGCGCTCTGCGGCGGGCTAACGTGGCGCCCTGCGGCGGGCTAACGTGGCGCCCTGCGGCGGGCTAACGTGGCGCTCTGCGGCGGGCTAACGCTCTGTAACATTCGGCCTGAGCACTGAGGAAAGTGTTGCACTAGACGTAACAAGGAAGCATGTCAGCAGCCTATAAACCTGTCGGGCCATCCAGAGAACACACCCAGTCCTTCACCTGGATTGTTTGGGAAGTGGGACACCTGGAGGCTACGTGTGAGGTGTGAGGTGTGAGGTGTGTGTGTCTGTGTGGGTGGGGCGCTGAGTGGCATTCAGGAGGGCGAGGAGGCAGACAGGCAGACAGTGCGCCTCCCATCTGCTAAGACTATTCAAAAGAAGGCTCGGCAGAAACACAAAGACGTGAGTGTGAGTGTGAGTCTACCTCGATGCTGAAGTACCCTCGGTCCACGTAGTCTCCCAGGAACAAGTAGCGGGTGCTGCTGGGAGATCCGCCGACCTCGAAGAGCTTCATCAGGTCAAAGAACTGGCCGTGGACGTCCCCACACACTGGACACACACACACAGCAGTTCATCCACGTGTATATTATAAAATCAGTTCATGGTGACGTGAGACAGAAAAGCAGCAAATCCTCAAAAACTTTTTCATTTTTCCTTAAAACTGATTCGTTAATTATAAATCTAGTTTCCAATGAATTGACTAATGATAAAGAGTAGAGCTGCACTGATTAGCGACAGGAAGCTAATCAGCAGCTAATCTGATAATTCCCCAAATTTACGCTTCAGGTTTTCTTACGTTTGTTCTAATAAACTGAATATTTTGTGGTTTTGGGTGATTTGTGGGGCAGACGGACATCTGAGGAGCTCTGGGACTCTGTGACAGGGGGTTTTCACCGTTTCCTCATGTTTTACAGATCATTAGATCGTTAAGTAACAAAAAGATGAATCTCATCGGTCGGGGAATCACTTCTCTGACTCGTCCTCTCAGCGGTGGATCGATTCCTTTTCATGGGTTTTGTTGGTGAGAAGAAAACTTTAGAAAAAACCCCGATCGATGTGATGAAGAGGAGGGAAAAGTCTGAATGAATGAGCGTCAGAAGAAAAGCGGTGAAAACATGGAAACACCAAGCGGGAGGACGAGCAGCAGGAGATAAAAATAGAGCGAGGGCAGCAGGGCGGAGGGCTGGATACCTAAGCTAAGCCACATGTCAGGGAGGGCAGCTGTGGAAATAGACTGCTGCGTCTGAGACAGGGCGGATCTGTCAGAGACTTTCCAGAAAGCTGCGCCGCACACAGACCGTCTTTGTCTCCCTGCGCTGGAGTCCAGTTTCTCTGAGCCTGAGGGGAAACCCGTCCCCGTCCCCGACGCCGCCGCGGTCACAGTCGGGGCTTTACCTGTGATGGGCGCCTCCACTTCCAGCATGCACTTCTCCTGGCGCAGGATGGCGGCGCCCTCGTTGATGATCCGCAGGGCCGTCTCCTCCTCCAGCCGGCCCTCCTTCACCAGGTGGGCCTTCAGCACCTCCACGCTGGGCCTCCCGTCCACGTACAGGTCTTTGACCGACAGGCGCGTACCGGGAGGATACGGCACCGCTGAGAACACACAGGAGACAGGCGGTGAAACACTGACGTCAGAGACACACACACACACAGACACACAGACACAGACACAGACACAGACACAGAGACACACAGACACACAGACACACAGACACACAGACACACAGACACAGACACAGACACAGACACACAGACACACAGACACACAGACACACACACACACACACACACACACACACACACACACACACACACACACACACACACACACACACACACACACACACACACACACACACACACACACACACACACACCTTCCTTTTGGAAGCACCGTTAACAGCAGCAGACGAGCACACACAGCTGATCCTGGTTCAGTGTGTTTGGGCTGCAGACTGAACCAAACACTGAAGGTAAACACCGGATTAGAGCTGCACCTGACAATTTTCTTTATGGATTCAGCAGTTATTTTTAACCCTGGTCCTATCTGCACTGAAGCACCAAACACTTGATGGTTCCTTCTTTGTCATAACAGGCCGTGTGTTAAGAGTAAACTGAGCTCTGACAGAAACAATTCAGGGAGTAAATCATGGGAGAATAATCATTAGGTGCAGCCCTACGGTCATTTCACAGCTCGTTCTGAAACACTTTATGAACCTCTGATGAACCGATCGGCTCCACAGACTCCGTCTGCGCTCACTGAGCCTCACGCAGCTCCACTCCACTCTGACGGCTGGTGTTCTAAAATATTCTGCAATCCGATCGGGGAGAGGAACTCCTCTCAGAGACCACGGCGGCATGTCGAGGCTCGACCTGAAGACAAAGGACGTTTGGAAGCATGAACCAGTCCCTGCAGGAAATACCACACCGCTGAATTCCTGGAAAACACCATCAGTGCACAGAGAGGAAGAACAGAGGGCCTGGAGGAGGAGGAGGAGGAGAATGAAGAACAGAGGGCCTGGAGGAGGAGGAGGAGGAGGAGGAGGAGAATGAAGAACAGAGGGCCTGGAGGAGGAGGAGGAGGAGGAGGAGAATGAAGAACAGAGGGCCTGGAGGAGGAGGAGGAGGAGGAGGAGAATGAAGAACAGAGGGCCTGGAGGAGGAGGAGAAAGAGAATGAAGAACAGAGGGCCTGGAGGAGGAGGAGGAGAATGAAGAGCAGAGGGCCTGGAGGAGGAGGAGAAAGAGAATGAAGAACAGAGGGCCTGGAGGAGGAGGAGGAGGAGAATGAAGAGCAGAGGGCCTGGAGGAGGAGGAGGAGGAGGAGAATGAAGAACAGAGGGCCTGGAGGAGGAGGAGGAGGAGGAGAATGAAGAACAGAGGGCCTGGAGGAGGAGGAGGAGGAGGAGAATGAAGAACAGAAGGCCTGGAGGAGGAGGAGGAGGAGAAGAATGAAGAGCAGAGGGCCTGGAGGAGGAGGAGGAGGAGAATGAAGAGCAGAGGGCCTGGAGGAGGAGGAGAAAGAGAATGAAGAACAGAGGGCCTGGAGGAGGAGGAGGAGGAGAATGAAGAGCAGAGGGCCTGGAGGAGGAGGAGAAAGAGAATGAAGAGCAGAGGGCCTGGAGGAGGAGAAGGAGGATGAAGAGCAGAGGGCCTGGAGGAGGAGAAGGAGGATGAAGAGCAGAGGGCCTGGAGGAGGAGAAGGAGGATGAAGAGCAGAGGGCCTGGAGGAGGAGAAGGAGGATGAAGAGCAGAGGGCCTGGAGGAGGAGGAATTGGTTTTATGCTAAAATTGTGATTTAATGGGGCTGCCTTTTAAAACTACGACTAACTGCTGCTCACTCTGGCTGACTGCTGCTCACTCTGGCTGACTGCTGCTCACTCTGGCTGACTGCTGCTCACTCTGGCTGACTGCTGCCACATGGCAACGGCATCCTGCTGCTGCAGAGACCGAAACGAAGCAGGTGCCTGTTCGATACTGGTTTTGCTTATTTTTGACTGGCTGCTGTCAACAGGGGACTACGGGGGCCCGCTGGGACAAGATCTCAACATCTAGCAAAGCGGCGTTAACTCTGGAATTCAAATGTGGGGGGACTCTGAGTGATTTATCTGCTTTAAGTGAAGCCTGAGTGTGGGTCAGCTGATCACACTGGAGGCTGCAGCAGCGAGCGTGTCGGCGCAGCAGTTATCTAAAGGTTTTCCTCCACCCCTCCAGTCATCTGTCCTGTTTTTATTTGAATACCACTTCCTGCAGAGGCCTGCGACGCCTCACCTCACACAGCTGTCTGGTTTTTGTTCTCCTGCCTTCAGAAACGAGCCGCGGACCAACCGCCTCAGACCCGAGCTGGTTTCCTCTGCCGGAGACAAACCGAGCCGCTGGGGATGAACCAGTTCAGGAGAGCCGACGTGATTGGCTGAATGTGAGCGACCTGGTTTGGTTTCAGAGTTGCTCAGTAAACTAGAGCACGAGGCCAGGACAGACACACACTTTCTGTGCATGACAGAGTGTGACAGATTACAGCGATCTCTTCCGGACTCGTGATTCGATTCAGATTCTCGATGTCTTTATATTTTCTCCATCGCGGCTCTACAGCGGCTGCAGGGTCTCAGGTCACGTCCGAGTTCTCTACGTCAAAAAGCAGCCACAGATCCTCGGCCGTGACAGCTCTACGTCAGCTCAGGGTGAGAACGCTGTTCCTCAGGGGCGGCTGAGGAACAACGGAGAGGCTTTATTAGCAACAGCTCCCGTGCTATCTGCAGACGTGGGACAGGGCCCCACGGCAGAGCTCCATCCTGGGGCCCAGGACAGGCCACAGAAGGAGCTCCATCCTCAGGTCCGGCTCCATCAATCATGAATGAGGACAGAATCACTGCACATGCCAGCAGATGCAAATGGCCACACTGATTCGATTACCATCGGTAACTAAGCCAAAAGGCCAGAGCAGATCCATTGGTGTGTACAGGCCAGAGGGGGGGGGGGGCACACACACACACACACACACACACACACACACACACACACACACACACAGACCAAGTTCAACAGGAGGCTGAGAGCTTTCATCCTGCAATATTTAGTCAACTATTAACTCTAAACAGACATCTCTCTCTCTTCAAAGCTACCACTGCTGCCTCCATCAGTCAGTCTGTTAGACTTTGGTGTTTTAAAGGGTCAGTTTGGACACTCTGAGCCTGTCAGTGGATCAAACAAGCTCTTTTAGTGGACCTACTGTGATCAGGAAAGGATTACGTTGCAGCCACTGCAAACCACAACTTCAGTAATGAAGAAGTAGTAAAATAAAACACACCTCTGAACATTATGACCTTAATGAAGGTAGATTTAGGGTGTACCTAATAAAGTGGCCACTGAGTGTATATTTCATGCTGCTGCCGGTCTCATAGTTCAGGAGTGGATTTTGGATCAGGTCTCTGTTTTTTGGTTCTGGTCAGTTTTCCTCGAGTCCGTTCAGGATCAGGTCCATAATGAGGACCTCCACAGCACAGGAAGCATAAGAGGGCTGAGCAGGTCAGAGCTAGTCCACTGTGTGTGTGTGTGTGTGTGTGTGTGTGTGTGTGTGTGTGTGTGTGTGTGTGTGTGTTGACTTCCTGATTGACCAGCAGCCTTAAGAAGGCAGGTTTAATGACATGACGCTCTCCTGCAGCTTTCCACTCCTAATCCTTCCCAAACCACTGAGCCTATCATACGTGGCTAAACACACACACACACACACACCCTAACGAACCTGCTGGTTAAATAAACACTAAAAAGACGTGCTGGCTCAAAGAGAAGACGGCCGCTGGAGGTCAGTCAGAGCTGTGGGTGCTGAAACCAAGTCAGTTTATGTAATGTTCATCACATGAAAAGGGTCACTCCCCTGTTTCTCCCCCTGGTCCTCTGAGTCCACATCCTGGTGTGTGAGTGACTGGTAGGTAGTAAAAGTGTTGGAACTGGTCCAGTAGATCACCTCAGCCAGCAGCCACCAAACGGGCTGCAATGGCTGCAACGTGATCCTTTGGGACAACTGCACCTGATCACAGTAGGTCCACTAAAAGAGCTTGTTTGATCCACTGACAGGCTCAGAGTGTTATTCTAAGTGTGTGACAGCATCATGGAAAGGATCCCTACAGAGAGAGACCTGGAAGATCCTTTTGGTTTAACCACAAACAGCACACACACCAGACTACATTCACTAAAACAGGGATTTTAGAGCTGCTGCCTCCATCAGGTAGTGTGTTAGTTATTGTGTAACTTTGGTTTTTTAAAGGGTTAATTCAGAACCAACACTCACAGTGTGGTAAAAATGCTGCACTGTGTACAGAAGTACGGTTTGTAGGCTTGAAACTACACAGTCAGGAACAGGGTTCACACAACTTTAAGAACAAAATTCAAGCACTTTCAAGGAGCCTATGCCTGTGTCATCACACCTAGATGGTAAATAATAAAGTTTACAGAATTCCTTTACAGCCGCAGCCGTCAAATAACAGCGATGACAGAACTGTCCGATTTCAAATGCTAAAAGATTTCTGGTTTACATGAGAGCTTGTGTCAATGAAACACCAGATTACATTTTCAAGGAGAATTAATTCAATCCTTGGAAACATAAAAGGTAGAATTGAGCAGTAAGTGAAGCTGAAAGGAAATGAAGTGGGGGGGAAGTGGCCTGTGGTTATAATAACGCCCAGTGGTAAGGACGCAGTACAGGAGACGAGTGGGTAAACTGATAAACTGAGTTAAGAAGCCGTCCAATCAGCAGCGACAACCAGGTCACATGTTTCCTGTTGACTGACCGCTGCGCCGACGTCTCTGCTGACTGTGATTCCACCCTGAAACGATTCGGTCCGAGTTCACACCGATTCAGACGTTTTAGAGCAGGACGGTAAAATGAGGCGAAAGAAGACCGGCAGAGATCCTCTATAGCTACAGAGGTGTCACTACAGGCTGTCAGAGGTCTGAAGTGGTTCCACTTCCTGTCTCTGAGTGGGCGTGGCCTCCTGGAGGTGACGGTGGTGTGGATGGAGGGAAGCAGGCGGGGCTGTGGGAGCATCAATAATCTATCAATAATCTACCTGAACACCAGCTGACTGTGTTTAGTATCAGTCAGACTGCAGCTCAGTGCAGGTCGTAGTCAGCTGTCCACAAACAGCTGTTAGCCTGTTAGCTTCCATGCTAACTAGCGCTGCCACAGGTACAGGAAGTGACTCTGAGGAGGAGCTGCCAACCGTAATGGTGGACGACATCGCCGTCCAACATTAACATACTTTAAGTTTTGGTTTGGTTTTGGCAAACACTGCAACATCACCGTAGTAACATGCTGTTTAGAAGGTGCCGTCTGTCTGCCTGAATGTGAACACTGTACCTGTCAATTAATCAATTAGCTGATCAACAGAAAATAAACCTGCAGCTAAATGGAAACTCGATCAATCGTTCACATAAAATAAATGACTTAAATGCTCCTTAAACGTGAGGATCCCTGATTTTAAATAATTGGAAATGACATATTTTGAACTGCTGATCGATCAAAATGAGACCAAAGACCAAACCAATAATCAATGAATGGAGAAAATAAGGACTGATTCGTCGATGGAAGCATTTGTTAGCTGCAGCCCTGCAGTGAGTCGTGTGGAAAACTCACAGGTGTGAAAACACGGAGTTCTCCTTTGATAGAACTTAGAATATAAAGAGCAGCAGGTCTGTGGGGGGAACGTCACACCTGGAGGACTCAGCCGACCGGACAGGTGAGGCGTGGGGGCTCCACAGACACACCTGACACACCTGTGCCTGTCTCAGAGTACATGTGACCCCGTCTGAACGGCGAGGAGGCGTCACTTCTGCAAACAGCTGCTGCTGAAATACAGTAAGGGGGGAAAATAAAAGGTTTGCAGAGGGAATCTGACAGAGACGCCTAAATGGGTCACAGAATCTGATGGGTCACAGAATTTGGTGCAACACCGGAGCTCAAAAAGGCAGATTATCACCGGGAGAACCAAATCATCCTGACCTCAGGACACAGAGGGAGAGAGAGAGAGAGCCGGGAGGGCCGCACAGGTGTGGCATTCAGGGCCACAACTGTAGCTTTATATCGACTGAATACACCGATCATTTTCCCAACTAATCGGTGGATTGATTAGTCTGTAAAATGTCAGAAAAAGATCCATGGTGATGCCTTCAAATGTCAAAAGTGATCAGTCCACAGAGGAAAACAGAAAATCCTCACATTTCAGATGCTGGAGGCCGAGAACTTTAGCTCAAAATGATTAATCGGTCGACAAAATAGATGCCGGTTAATTGTCTGTATACCAATCAATCGATTTATTGATTAATCGACTGCTGGACTTTCTTGTCTTTGGAAGTCAGTCTCTCTCATCTTAATAAAGTCATTTTCTAAAAACAGCTGTTGGGGAGGGAAGGGCAGTGTGATATATTCAGGCCAACACACACACTCACACCCACACACACCCACACACCAACACACCCACACACACACACACTCAAACTCACACACACACACACAAACACCCACACAAACACCCACTCACACACTGCAGCGTTGCATTTACGTGCACGATCACTAAATGTGTCCCTCCGGACGGTCCTGAGCCCGGACCCTCCTCCAGGGGCAGCCAGGTGTGCGGGGCTGGGTGCACCTGGCCCGTGTGTGTGTGTGTGTGTGTGTGTGTGTGTGTGTGTGTGTGTGTGTGTGTTCTTAAACAGTTGAATGTCAAACGCAGAGTTAGCTGACATCTGGCACTCCGCACTGCTAAGGCTAAAACAGGGGGGAAGCTAACTCATTAGCTGCCGCTGGATTGATTAACTTGCATAACCGGGCTGCCTCCTCCCCTGGCGGGGTGAGGCGGCAGTGAGCGCCATGATCCACCGGGATAGACGGAAAAAAGCCCGAGTAAATTACCTGTTAGCGGGGCAGCTTGTCATCCAGCGGCGCGTTAAGCTGCCCTGCTCACATTTAGCCAACTAGCTCTGACAGCAGCAGCCCCCGTTAACTTCCTGCCCCCGCGGAGGGAAAAGGAAACAAAATGTCACATACCTTTGATGGGTCGGTCCGTGGTGGACAGTTTGTTTTGGTCTTTAGCCGACATGCTCCCTCCGTGCGGGCTGCGGGGCGGAAAATTAGCTGGATTCTTCACTAAACTTGGTGAATTCCTTCCCGGCTAGCTAGCTAGCGGGAGACGGCTAGCCGCGCTAGCTAGCAGCGGCTCGGGGCAGCAGCGCTTCGCTCCGCGGACAGACCGAGCCGAGCCGAGCCGAGCCGGGCTGGGGTCAAACCTGGCGGGGGGGGGAAGGGAGAAGGGGGGAGAGCTCTTTGACTACCAAATTAAAGCTTTTCCCCTGCGGTGCGCTGCGGTGCTGCCCAGCCGCTGTCAGTGTCCGTGAGGCGGATCGATGGTCCAGGAAACGGCCCGCCGCGCTCCGCCGATGATGCCTTCAGGAGCAGCGGGCAGTGCGTCAGATCATAACTCAACTTTATCCCTTTATTCTTGGCCGCCGCGCATCTGTCACAGGCCGCTGGGCTCCGGGCTCCTGTCGTGATCCGATGTGTCGTCCAGACCCTCTGTCGGATTACAATAATCCGCCGCAAGCGGATTTCCTACAACATGGCTCAACGCGGGGGGCTGTGGGTAGTGTAGTATTAATGCGATATCAATGAGACGCGTTCACGGTCTGCTGAGCCGCGCACACTCACACGCTGAGCGCGGCAGGAAATACTGTAGGAAAATACATTACTGTTGAGAATACTGCAGAAAATATTTCACAGCAGAAAAATACTGTAAGAGGAGAAAATACTTTACTGCAGGAAACATTTTCCTCTTCTGTGGTTCTTTTGATTCTTTTCCAAAACACACACAAAGGAGCAGGAGGGCGCGTCTCTGTAATAAAAGTCCTTCACTGTTAAATTGCTGTATTTTTCTATGGAGTTTGGCACACGGAGCTGGATGGACCTGCTGCTGTGACTGAGCAGAGGTCACAGATGAGCTCTTTATTAAAACCACTCACTGCTCTGCAGGTTTTATTCCTGAGCTGGACAGCAGGGGAGAGAATGACTGCAGCGCCACCATGTGGACACTGAGCGGCCTGCAGCAGACACACATTCTGTAGGACATGTTGAATATTCAGAAACTTTACTTCTTCTTCTCTTCAGAATCAGAATCAGAATCAGAATTCCTTTATTGTCATTGTGCAAGAAGCACAACGGAATCTAAATGAGAAACAGCAGCTCTCATGAACAGTGCAAACAACGGAAGGTGCAAAATACAGAATAGTGCAAAAGAACGATGGAATAAACTTTAGTGCAAAAACTGTACTGGGGGGGTATTAACATTGGAAAGGTATGTACAAAGAATATATGTAAGAAAATATATACAAAAATATAAATAGGTTGACATTTCTTTGGTTGGTTGTATTTTGGTGTTTTGTATTGTATCTTCTCTGTATCTAAGACCAGACAGGGCTGGTGGTCACATTAACATTTACTTTGTGATTGATCTCTTTATATTCGTGGATGTTTAAGGACTTCTTCAGTCAACTCATTACAGGCTCATTTCCTGATAAGAGGAATGGGACGCGGCCCAGCTCATGTTCATGAGGAGCAGCAGGGTCACTGATTGGATGACTGACAGTGAGACGGACCAATCAGTGAGCAGGATTTACAGCCGTTCATTCATTCATTTGACAGCTTTTACATCAACACGATGAAACTTTTTAATGTGAGAAAAATAAGACTTCATGTTCAGCTGACAAGCCGCTCGTGTTTGAGGACTTGTTGCCATGACGACGGCTCCTGATGAATTTCAAACCGGCTTCAAAAAACCAGAAGTTTAAAAAGGTACCAACCATATCAGCCCAGCTGGTCACCAAGGGGGCTAAATAACACAGGGGGGGGGGCTAAATAACGAGCAGAGCCATTTTCAAAGGGGTCCGTTGAGTAAAAAAGTTAGTGGTTAGTGGTGGAGGTCTACGGAGCCTCAATGAGGACAGAAGCACCAGTGGAGGCTCCAGAGTCACCAGAAGAAGCAGCAGCAGCGTTCAGAGGTCAGAGGTCAGAGGTCAGAGGTCAGAGGGGTAAAGTGGAAGTGAAGGTCTGATTTTCTCTCTTAATAAAAGCTTCTGAATGGTTACAGAGGGACGTCCTCACGTCCTCGTCTCTGGAGGTGAACTACAAATAGAAACCCTGTAAAAGGTTCGGACCAGCAGCAGCAGCAGTTGTCGGGCCTCCAGAGGACCGAGAGGGTTTTACCAAACATCCTGCCCATGTAAGGGGAACTCCGCGGGCCGGGGGGGTCCCACCTCGACCCCGGCTCGTCCCCGAAGGCCCGTCCTCATCCAGACCATCATCACCCCCCCAGACAGCTGCTGTATTTAAACCCTGTGCTCCTGAATCACCAGACTCACTGCAGGAGCATCTGAGGAGCAGCAGAGCAGCAGAGATGGTAACGTACTCTTTTCTCCTCCGGTTCACCACCCTGGTGTCCTTACTCTTCTGTTGCTACTGTTCTACGGCAGAACAGACACATTAGATCACATCAGATCACATCAGATCACATCAGATTAGATGTTCTGTTATTAGCAGCAGGGACGTTTCCAGTGTTTCCAGGAGCAAAAGTAGAGCATCAGTAGAAAACAATAAACTAGGAGACAAAGAGTGTAACAGGAGGAGAAAGAACTGTGTATCCACTATAATCAATAAACAGACGGAGGAGCTGTGGCTGAAATACTGATTCTGCACAGTGAGGTGATGATACGACTGAAATAAAGAGTTTATATTCAAACCACAATCTGAAAGAGAGGAATGTTTATTCTAACAAAACAGAATTAAGTGAGTTTCCTTTCCAGGATCAGAAATCTGGAGGCAGAATGTTTAGTTAGTTTTTCTAAAGTTTATTCTGAAGCAGTGAAGATAGAAAGAATCAGTAATAATCAGAGGACACATTTAAAATCACCTGTGCTTCTACTTTTAATTTAATGTGTTTTAAATGTTTCTAAACTTTTCTGTTCCTACTTTCCTTCAGTATATATAGTATTATTATATTTCAGATGGTTTCAATAATCCCAGATAATCCAAGAAAAACCTTCTGAATTTCTGAGATCAAAGTTGTAAATTATAGAAAACATCTTTACTTTAACAGTAAAAAACTAAATCCTGACAAAGAGGAATATTTTTCCAAAGTCACAAAAATTTGACTTGATAACGTCAGAATCTCATTTTTTAATCTAATCTGAGAAATTCAGAGTGTTTTTCTTGGCTGTTCTGAACTCTTCAGATTTTAAGTTTTCAGCGTCTTTAACTCGATCGAGACCAAAAAGCAGACAGTCAGTCCTTCAGCAGATCAGTGACCTCCTGCCTCTTGAGGTCCATGAACATGTTCTGACCTTTGATGGACAAAATGATCAGGAACAACAACACTGACGGGACGTCTCTGTTTCTGCAGGCGAGCAGAAAGACCAAGAAGAAGGAGGGCGGCGCCAAAAGAGCTCAGAGGGCCTCGTCCAACGTGTTCTCCATGTTCGAGCAGACTCAGATCCAGGAGTTCAAAGAGGTGACGTCATCACGTTTGAGCACGTTTAACGGTTTCATCCAGCGCTCACACGTGTTCGCTTCACTCTCACTGTTCAGGCGTTCACACTCATCGACCAGAACCGGGACGGATTCATCGATAAGGAGGATCTGAAGGACACGTACGCCTCTCTGGGTTCGTACCACTTCAAGACTTCAAGACCTCCTTCCTTCAGATGTAGCATTAGCGTGACGTGTGTGTGTGTGTGTGTGTGTGTGTGTGCTGTTCCAGGTAAACTCAACGTGAAGGACAATGAACTGGAGGACATGCTGAAAGAAGCCACGGGGCCCATTAACTTCACCATGTTCCTCAACCTGTTCGGAGAGAAGCTGCACGGTGAGAACCTTAAAGAGCCAACATTTAAGGGTCATTTCACTGTTTCTCTGCTCACATCCTGGTGTGTGAGTGGTAGGTAGGTAGTAAAAGTGTTGGAACTGGTCCAGTAGATCACCTCAGCCAGCAGACACCAAACGGGCTGCAATGGCTGCAACGTGATCCTTTGGGACAACTGCACCTGATCACAGTAGGTCCACTAAAAGAGCTTGTTTGATCCACTGACAGGCTCAGAGTGTTATTCTAAGTGTGTGACAGCATCATGGAAAGGATCCCTACAGAGAGAGACCTGGAAGATCCTTTTGGTTTAACCACAAACAGCACACACACCAGACTACATTCACTAAAACAGGGATTTTAGAGAACAGATTGCTGCTCTGCTGCTGCCTCCATCACTTAGTTTGTTTGTGTTGCGATGTGATGTTTGTGTTTTAAAGGATTAGTCTGGATCCAACTCAGTCTTTGTGTAACACATAATAGCACAAACACACTAAGTGATTGAGGCAGCAGTAAATCAGTCACTCCTGTGTTCTGCCAGGTCAAATTTCCTGTTTTTGTGAATGGAGTCTGGTGTCGCTGTTTGTGGCTAAAACAAGCTCTTTTAGTGGACCTACTGTGATCAGGTGCAGTTGTCCCAAAGGATCACGTTGCAGCCATTGCAGCCCGTTTGGTGGCTGCTGGCTGAGGTGATCTACTGGACCAGTTCCAACACTTTTAAAGATGAAAAACGACATACTTGAGTATTTTCTTCTGGAGCGTCGTTCAGCGATGACGAGGCTGCGATCTTCCTCACGTCAGCACACTTCTTCTTCTTCTTCTGTGGTGCCTTAATGACTCCACCTGTTGTTTATCTCCATCAACCAATCAGCTCCTCGTGTTCACACTGCAGGAGAGGACAGAAACAGTCAGCCATGTTTTATCTGGAACATCTTCTAGAACCTGTTAAAAGCCTCACGTTACTAATCAGCTTCTGTGGCGTCTGCAGAGGACGTTAACACCTGAGCTGCTGTCAAACGTTCAGTCTGTCTGTCCTCGTGTGCAGGCACCGACCCTGAGGACGCCATCTTAAACGCCTTCAAAATGTTCGACCCTGACGCCAAAGGCTTCATTCACAGAGACGAGTGAGTCTGCAGATCTACAAACGTCACAAACTTCTGCTGCAAACAGAAATTTAAACCTTGTGTTCTTCTGTTTTTGCTCAGATTACAGAAACTCCTGACGACACAAGCAGACAAGTTCACAGCCGAGGAGGTAAACAGTCGGCCAGCTGCACCGATCCATGTGCTGCTGCTTCCTGCTCAAACTTTAGCTTTTAACACCTTTAGTTCATCACCTTATCAAACACTTGTGTGAAGTAATTTCTGTCTTTTCAACGGAAATCAACTCATTTCATGAATTTTGTCGATTCAAGGATCAAATCTTAAACCAACAGTGTATCAGGACATTTTAGGACAAAAACAGTCAGTAATATTCTGAAAAAACTCTGGATTTAAAAGATCACAAGAAAAAAAGGCTCAGATATTTTACTATAATGTCTTATAATAAAAACATTTAAAAAATAATTCGTTTTTTCTCTCAAACTTTAAGTGTTTTTCTCAGAAATCTACGACTTTAATCTCACAAAGTCAAAGAGTTTTTTCTGGGATTATTACTCATCTATCTGCTGCCTTTCATCATCTTCTTATTTAAAAATCCTGAAACTCATTTGTAGAAAACTGGTGAAAGAAGTTGAAACACTCAGTTCAAAAGAATCAGCATCAAAATGTACTTAAAGTCCCCAAAGTAAAAGTACTCACACTGTAAAGTGACTAAACGTAGTGCAGTGAAAAGTTTCTCCTTGAGATGTAAAGGAGGAGAAGTATCAAGCAGCATAGAAAGGAAATACTCAAGTACTTCAAAAAGTACTCAGTGAATGTATTTATGAAAGTCTGTGGCGACCATCCAGAGATCATAGAACCATGGTTACATTAGTAACTTGCCTGTGATATTAATGGATGGATGGATGGATGGATGGATGGATGGATGGATGATGGATGGATGGATGGATGGATGGATGGATGATGGATGGATGGATGGATGATGGATGGATGGATGGATGGATGGATGGATGGATGGATGGATGGATGGATGGATGGATGGATGGATGATGGATGGATGGATGGATGATGGATGGATGGATGGATGGATGGATGAACGTGTTCATTCTCAGGTGAAGCAGATGTTCCAGTCGTCCAACATCGACGCTGCAGGAAACCTGGATTATAAATCTCTGTGTAACATCATCACACACGGGGAGGAGCAGGAGGAGTGACGCCTCTTAAAACAAACTCTTTTCTGCTGAAGTTTGGTTGAGAAGCATCATCGTCTTCAACGCTCGTTTGTCTTTAGAGTCAAATAAAGAATTAAAAAAGACAGAAAATGTGACGGTGAGTTTGATTTTGATGAGACTGAAATATGTCAACAACTACTGAGAGTTTAATTCAGACGTTCATGTTCCCCAGAGGATGAACGGCTACGACTTTTCCTCCAGATTCAGAAGTTCCATTTACAGCAGTAGAGTGTTTGTAGATATTTAATAAAGGTTTTTGTGAGGCAACGGCAACAATAAAACCTGAAATAAAACTGCAGGTCAAGAAAGTCGCAGTTTGTCGTATTTAACTGAATATAAACTCTGAGCGCTGCCTCGTTTCAGGATGTCAGAAGGAAGAGTTCAGAAACACTGAAGGAGGTTAATATAATATATTGTGATTTTAGTCGTACAGAGTTTTTCTTAGTAACTTCATGTTGGAGGAAGTGTTGATATGAAGTTAGCTGCTTGCTAAACGTGTGGTGAGACGACTTCCCAGGTCGTAAACACGAGTTCACTTTTGTCGTAAAGAGTAAAGCAACACTACGTTTTAATATTTCAGTGAGTCGCTTTAATATTCAAAGATCGACATGAAGTGAAAGACAAATGTTATTCCAAAACAGTTTTAGGTTTTCATCCGTTCACAGTCCTTCCAGCTCCGACATGAATGTTTTTAGGTGCTTAACGCTAATCTTTAGCATGTTAGCAGCTGTCACACTTCTGAGGCCTGAAGGACTTCATTTAGAGCAGTGATTTTAGGGTTTCTGACGGAGCGGAAAGCTTCATGTGACGGAGTTAGAAATAAACTTTATTACCACAGCAGACAGTATTTTTCCAGGAACAATAAACTCCAGCATCCATTAAAGGAAAAACACCACAGCACCAAGTCCATTTCCTGTCTCAGGTCACGTGACTTCATGTTGGTCCAGTGACGAGCAGCTGCCAGCTGGGCAGCGATGGCGGCCTGTGTGCAGTGGGCAATGTGGGGCGGCCTCACTGACGCAGATGTTGTTGGCGCGTCGGCGAGGTCAGCGACGGCAGGCCGCAGCTCCGGCGTCTCTAAAGACGAAGAAGGCCAGAGAGAAGGGAGGAAGCTGCAGGCGCTCGGCCGGAGGCAGGCGGCGTCCTGACAGGTCAGGAAGAGTTTCATCGTCCACCATCTTCAACACGTCTCCGTTCAGCTTCACTGACCTGCAGAAAAACACGAGCTTTATAATAATCTTGAATAATCTCTGAGATTAAAGTTACAAATGTATGAGAACAAAGTCGCTGTGTGTTCTACTGTTCAGTAAGACTGAGCAACAAGGAAACAGCCCATTATTATATTATTATTATCTCAGCGTAATGCTCCTTTAATGTCGACCTGCTGTGGATTTCATGAATCCAAACAAACTACATGAGGAAACTGATGAAACTCTGAATTCATGTCACACTTTTGCCTCTGACTTCCTCTGAGAAGCTCTCACGTTAAAACTAAGAGACAAAACGTGACTTTTCACGTGACAGGAGCAGCGGCGGCGAGCTCAGGCCCACTCGGGGATAAATGGGTGTATTGACGGGCACCTGGAAGTGAGTCCCTCCTCCCCCGGCGGGTCGGACTCCAGAACAAAAGCCTCCACTGTGCCGGAGGAGACGAGCGCGGGGACGGAGATCCCAGCCGGCCTCTCGCTCAGGTTCATGGACATCAGTGTGACGGCGCCGCGGCTGTAACTGCAGACACAAAGACGGCGGTGGACGAGTCAGAGGACACGTTAGACTGACTGGAGGTGTGATCTAGAAGCTGCGGTACCTCCGAGTGTTTGCACAGTGCAGATACAGCCGCACTCTTCTTCTGAGAGTAGAGCTGGGAGAAGCTTCGATCTTCAAAACCTCCGGCCCCACGAGCCGCTTATAGAGGACAGACAGCCAATAGTCCTGAGAGAAGACAGGGGGCTCAGTCAGAGCTCAGACAAGAGAGAAGCAGCGCTGGAGGAAGAGTTCAGACTGTTTGCTTTAACTCTGTGTGAAGGAAGTTCAGAGATTTGTCTCCAAACACATTTTACATGTTGGAGGAAATAACGCTGGCAGAGTCACTTCTCAAAACAGACATTTACCAGACTCCATTGACGAAAACCATAATTTAAGATCACAGAACACAGGAGTTGCTGTGTGGAGTTGCTGTGACTTTGGTGTTTTAAAGAGTTATTTCGTAGCTGAAGAAACTCTTTAAAACACCAAAGTCACACAACAACACACACTAACTACCAGACTGAGGCAGAGGCAGAGCAGCAGCTCCTGGGCTCTGTGAGGAAGAATGACTGTTTTTGTCAATGGAGTCTGGTGTGTTTGAAGAGAGCACGAGCCCCCCCAACGCCAGTTGTAAAGGTCGGTGATGCTAGGCTAGGTTAGGCTAACAGAGCTAACAGAGCTAAATAACACATTAAAGTCTCACAGGAAGAGGATCCAGGTTGTCGTCCACCAGGTGATAACTCCCAGACCCGATGAAGACCTGCCTCATCACCAAGTCCAGGCCGAGTCTGGCTGCCAGGCCGAGCTTATCCAACCACCTGTGGACAGCACACAGTCCAAGTCTGAAACATGTGCTAACAACACTAAACACGTGCTAACAACACTAAACATGTGCTAACAACACTAAACACGTGCTAACAACACTAAACACATGCTAACAACACTAAACGTGCTAACAACACTAAACACGTGCTAACAACACTAAATACGTGCTAACAACACTAAACACGTGCTAACAACACTAAACACGTGCTAACAACACTAAACGTGCTAACAACACTAAACACGTGCTAACAACACTAAACACGTGCTAACAACACTAAACACGTGCTAACAACACTAAACACGTGCTAACAACACTAAACGTGCTAACAACACTAAACATGTGCTAACAACACTAAATACGTGCTAACAACACTAAACGTGCTAACAACACTAAACACGTGCTAACAACACTAAACACGTGCTAACAACACTAAACACGTGCTAACAACACTAAACACGTGCTAACAACACTAAACGTGCTAACAACACTAAACACGTGCTAACAACACTAAACACGTGCTAACAACACTAAACACGTGCTAACAACACTAAACACATGCTAACAACACTAAACACACCTTAATAACTATAACACGTATGCTAATGATGCCAACGTGTTATTAACGCTGAAACATGTTAATAACATGTTAACAACAGTATTATTTATATATTATATGTTTCTATCCTCTGTGACTGGACCATTTCCGTCTCGTTCCTCTGAAAAGCGCTCATGATGACACACTTGGGTCATGTGCCCGGGGCTGCTGGGTAATCAGTAAACATTAAAGACTAAATGATCACTGACAGAAACAGATGCTGGGTCATGTTCATCAGTTGAGCTCTATCTGAACTCTCTGGACCCCCAGTCTGGTCCTGACCCCCACCACCACACTCTAAACTCACATGAATCCTGCTGCAAACGTGTCCGACAGACCGACGGCCCCCCCTCCGTAGGCCGAGCTCGTCTCCCCCAGCCACACCGGCTTCCCCGGAGACACCGGCTGCACCTTCTGAACCAAGACGGGAAACATCACACGAGTCAAACACGGCGGCGTCCTCGTGTCCGTCCACCTCGACCCCCCATCCTTATTACCTCCAGGACTTCTTTGGTCTTCACAGCCAGAGTGTCCAGAACCTCCGGATCCAGGAAATCCTCCAGGGACGTGTCTCTGCCGTTCACATAGTAACTAGGAAACAGCAAGCAGGCAGTTCATCAGACGCTCTCATCAGCACATCAACCTGATGGTGTCTGCATGACTAGTAGGTACAGAAAGGTGTGCACCTGACCAGAGTAGGTCCACAAACAGCCTTCTACACACACACCAGACTACATTCACTAAAACAGGGATTTTAGCTCATAAAACACAGGAGATGCTGGTCTGCTGCTGTGACTTTGGAGTTTTAAAGAGTTACTTCAGCTACTAAATAAGTCTTTAAAACACCAAAATCACTAAACAACACAAACACACTGACTGATGGAGGCAGCAGCAGAGCAGCAGCTCCTGTGTCCTGTTCTCTAAAATCCCTGTTTTAGTGAATGTAGTCTGGTGTGTGTGCTGTTTGTGGTTAAACCAAAAGGATCTTCCAGGTCTCTCTCTGTAGGGATCCTTTCCATGATGCTGTCACACACTTAGAATAACACTCTGAGCCTGTCAGTGGATCAAACAAGCTCTTTTAGTGGACCTACTGTGATCAGGTGCAGTTGTCCCAAAGGATCACGTTGCAGCCATTGCAGCCGGTTTGGTGGCTGCTGGCTGAGGTGATCTACTGGATCAGTTCCAACACTTTTACTACCTACCAGTCACTCACACACCAGGATGTGGACACAGAGGATCATGGGGGAGAAACAGTGGACTTATCCTTTAAAGAGAAGGTAGACTCACTGGTGCCAGGTACAGGCGTTCACCGCTGCAGCTCCACTCTGCAGGAACCTACAGCAACAACACAAATGATGAGTCGTCAGTTGTGAAATGTTAACAATGACTTCCTGTTCTAGAGAAATTATCCCAGTAATTCAATCGCTCATACAGCATGTGACTGTGACTGTGATTCAGTTACAGAACAGAATCAGCTGCTTTTCATCACGTTTAACACACAAACTCTGACATGTCTGCACAAAGATTCACATTTATCTAAAGGGAGGAGCCTATTTACAGGAATTCTTCTTTGTAGGAACAAGAATGATTCATGAGACTCCTGATGTTTATCTCCCTGCCCCCCCCCATCAGGCCCCCACTTCTTCCAGTGTTTCCTGCTTGTTTTGAAGGTTGTGTGTTAAGAGGTGTAGGGATTTCACCACAAACAGCAAAAACACACCCGACTACATTCCCAACATTTGACACAGCAGAACAGTGGAGCTGCTGCTGCCTGAACTGATCTGCTTGTTTGTGTTACTGTGAGTTATACAGATGTTGTCATGGATCCAAACTCAGCCTTTAATGCACCAAAGTCACCAGCAGCTCCTGAGTAAAACCCCTGTTTTAGTGAATGTAGTCTGGTGTGTGTGCAGAGAGCGATGTAACGGCTGTTTGTGGTCAAACCAAACCATCTGAGTGACTAGTGACTAAAACTAGTCCATTTGAACCCAAAACATGCTAAACTGGGGCCTGGGTTTAAAAATATCAGATTGCTCCTTTAAGTGACTGTGGACAGCAGTGACACCGTGACCTCTCACCCCTCCAGCAGGTCCGTGCGGTGGTCTCGCGGCTGGCCCACGTCCGGCCCGTACAGCCCGGCGCCGCGGTAAAATCTGGACTCTGACATCATCTCTCTGAGACGCCCGAAGTCCTGACCGAGCTGATATCCGTCCACTCGAATCCCCGCCTTCTTCTCATAGCTGTTTGGCTCTGCAGACAAACACTCGCCGTCAGACTGTTTCCACCTCTGACGCAGAGCTCTCTGAGGCCTTTTCTGTGTGGCGGGAACACAAAACCACCGATCGCAGAACAAACAGTTTCCCAGCAGATCAAACAGCACGAGACCACTTCCTGTGTGTGCAGCGAGGTGATAAACGCCTCACGTCTCATGAACACATGGAAGTCAAGCCTCAGATAAGAGACTGTAGAGTTTCAGTATTACTGCAGCTTCACACCACACACACACACACACACACACACACACACACACACACACACACACACACACACACACACACACACACACACACACACACACACACAGCCGTGTGTTCTTGAAGAGTTACGAGGGCCTGAAGTCGTCCAATTTGTTGACTACAGCTGTAATTAACAATCATCTCTATCACCAATCAATGTGCTGATTATTTTCACGACTAACTGTTCAGTTTGTAAAACATCAAACCTCCATCGTGGTGACGACCAAACAACACTTCTTACATTTATGCACACGATGAATCAATTATCAAAACATCAGCCGATTCATGCTCTGTGAATCTCAGCGTCTCTCTGTGACATCACCGATCAGCCTCCTGGTGTTAGCGGTTAGCGTACCGTTGCCGAGCTCCCAGGACATCCGGTACTGTTTGGACTCACAGTACTGCAGCAGCAGGCGGGCGTTGCTGCTGTTCCAGGCGTTGTCGGCCGTCCTGAGCAGAGCGTTGAGGCCAAAGATCAGATCCATCCCCGAGCAGGCGGTGAAGGAGTGCAGCAGGTCGACGGTGTCCTCTGTCACAGGAGGGAGACAACGAGCAGCCGTGGTTATACAGGATGAGGCAGACAATAATCAGATGAAGGTCATGTCTTATATTTACTGTGACGGAGCTTCAGACATCCACCAACGACTGATGATACCAACACATTTTACTGACTCGTGTGTAGAAATGTACAGCAGTGTATCGTCTGCATAGAACGTTATTTTCAGTGAACAGTCAGATTTCTTTTGTGCACGACTTTCGTTTCCCAAAGCTGCTGCTGTCAGACTGTCGCACCAAAGTCATGTAGAAGTTTCTCTCGTCCTGTTGCGCGATGCACCTAAAGCTAATATTAGAGCTAGCTAACATGGCTAACATGGCTAACATTAATACATTTAAAGCCAACTAACCAAATAAGAGTTGTAATATTTTGGTAAAATGTCATTACACATCGTTTAAAACTCAACATGAGGGAACATTAATCAGGAATATATTTGATAAATCATTTATTAATCACCAAAAATACTTAAGTAAGTAAAGTTTATTTAGTATAGCACCACAGCACCTGGCATACAAATCTGGGATTTTCTCCCAATGATCTATTTTTGGATTAAATGACAATATATGTATTGATTATCTACGCTGGAGGAGAACAGCATGTGCTATGATGATAGCAACTGGTGACTCATCATTAAACACCGTTAGACATCGTTAAGTCAGCTAGTTAAGCTGGTTAGCTCAGGTTAGGGAAGCAAAACAGAAATGGAGTACTGCACAAAAAAACAAATCTGAAGTTCGACCAACTGTGAACCTTCACTCTCCAAAACAAGATGTTTCCAAAGAGGTGCATGTACATTAAAAAGCAGTGGTCCAAGCGTTGAGCCTGGTGGAACACCTGATCAAGAAGACCAGTCTGAACGGCCTGATCGCCACATGATCCTCTACGTTTGACCGTTAAAATGTCAGCCAGCAGGGACGCCACACAAAACTACGACTCAGTGGAAGTCTGGTACCTGTGAACTTGACTCTTCTGTACTTCCTCTGCAGGTCTTCTTTCATCAGGATGACTTGTTGTCGGGTCCAGTCCTTCTTCAGCCGGTCCTCCAGCCACGAGGGAAGCTCCAGTTTATCGCAGGACGGCTCTGACGACGACAGACAAGAGGAGCGAATCTTATTTATGTCATAGGTTGACATCATAACTCAGTGTTTTACATTAACATGCAGAAGAAACCACCACAGTGACCCGAGAGCTCAGACTGGACTGAAGCGCTCTGGATGAATCCTGCTGTTCGTCTGACTAACCGAGCACTGAGAGCGTTCATCTAATAATCTAACAGATCATTCATAATAAATTATCTAGATGGACGCATGAACTAATGTGTTAGACTGTTTGACAAACAGCTGCTCTAAGAAGCTCACAAACATTCAGAGTCCTGAGACCTGGTGTGACGTCTGAGTCCGGCTGAAGACGCCTCCGAGGGCTGAACACCATGAAGTCTTGTCTCGTCCCCCCAAATCTCAGGTAAGCTGGAGTCAAGGCTCGTGCCAACGTCCTTATCTTTGTGGAGCTGGAGAGGACAAACAACAAACAATTAATTCATAATCAATATTATCAATATGTAGAGATACAGAGATAGACCTGGCTCAGAGTGTTATTCTAAGTGTGTGACAGCATCATGGAAAGGATCCCTACAGAGAGAGACCTGGAAGATCCTTTTGGTTTAACCACAAACAGCACACACACCAGACTACATTCACTAAAACAGGGATTTTAGAGAACAGGACACAGGAGCTGCTGCCTCCATCAGTCAGTGTGTTTGTGTTATTGTGTGTCACACAGATATTGTACTGGATCCAAACTGACCCTGTAAAACACCAAAGTCACACAATAACACAAACTAACTAACTGATCAAGTCAGCAGCAGACCAGCAGCTCCTGTGTTCTGTGAGCTAAAATCACTATTTTAATGAATGGAGTCTGGTGTGTCCACTTAGAATAACAATCTGAGCCTGTCAGTGGCTAAAACAAGAATAAAAATAAAAATAAAACAGCCACTGCAGCCAGTTTGGCAGAAAACCTTTTGTTTAACCACAAAGAGCCGTCACATCTCATGTCTCAGAGAACATCTGACCACATGCAGAGAAAGTTTGTCACTATAAAGACTTAGAGGACATGTTTCCACCTCAGGAGCAGAGATGGGCTTCAGTGCAGTAGAAACACAGAGAGGAAGAAAACAGCCTGAATGAAGCTCAGCATCGATTATCTGGCTGATTATCTGACTGATTATCTGGCTGATTATCTGACTGATTATCTGACTGATTATCTGGCTGATTATCTGGCTGATTATCTGACTGATTATCTGACTGACTTCCAGGGTCTGGGGGTACTAACACCCCACCAGTCAGAGCTGAGAGGATTTCCCAGGATTTAAAGGGAAGTTTGAGCACATTAACTCTACCAGGATCAAACCTCCAGTCCAGCAGCAGCTGCAGCACTCAGTGCCCCCCCCCCACACCGTCTCACCCCAGCAGCAGCAGGAACCTCTCCTCTGCAGCCAGGCTGGCGTCGATGGTGACGGACAGAAAGCGCAGGTCCACCCGGTGGAGCACCGAGGACAGGTCCGCCCGCACCGCGCGGCCCCACCCGTGGGAGCTGTTCTGATCCGGGGCTCCGATGTGGACTCCGTCGGTCCGGCACCAGAGCAGGGACAGGACCAGGACCGGGAGCGGGAGCAGAGCCCGCAGCGCCGCGGAGGACTTCATGTGTGCAGCCTGGAGCTCCGACAGGAAGAGACGCTTCCTGCTCCGCGTCCTCACCGCTGTTCACACCAGATCCGGATCAGACCCGGGTCACTAAGTACACCTCCTGTAGGACAGCTGTCTGTTCCCTCACAGGCTCAGATTGATCAGAACTAACTGATTACAGCTCCTGCAGGAGATCAAGTCATTAAAGACTGATGTCACTTTACTCTTTAACTTTCGTACTGACACTGGGGGAAAGGTGAGGACTTCACCTGAGCACCTTCTCATGCAGCTCACTCCAGTTCACAGAGACAGAACAGGTAAAGACCAGAGGAAGAAAATGATTGAAGCTAGAATATCATGAAGTTGTTCTTCAGGGTCAGATGTACACTTCACTGACTCTTCCAGGACTCTCCATCATTTCAAAAGATGACCAACAGATGACGGTGACGTATAAAAGTCACATGAAACAGGATGTAAGCTTCAGCAGAAACACCACAGAGAAATGTCTTAACTTCCCCTTAACTTCTGGAACACACTTCTTCTTAACTCCATGACTTTCCAGGAATTCCAGGACCTGTTGGCAGCCTCAACTCTGAGCTACAGGATCATAAAGAACCCAGCGGAGTCCTCGTGGTTCATTATTTTAATGAGATGTAGACAAATACAATAAAAACGAAGATAAAGAGAATAAAACTTCTCAGTAAAAATGAATTCAGACGAGTTGTTCCGGCTCTAAAGGTGCCGGCAGGTCTGAAGGTGTCGTGAGCAGCTCGTCCACTTCCTCCTGAAGAGCTGCAGCTTTTTCATTCAGCAGCATCTGGAACACAGAGAGACGTCATCTGACCCACACAGACGGTTAATACATGTTCAGCAGCACGGTAACACCCCCACTGTAAGGACAACCCCAGTAACTTTAACCTGGTCCCTCTGAGTCCACTTCCTGGTGTGTGAGTGACTGGTAGGTAGTAAAAGTGTTGGAACTGGTCCAGTAGATCACCTCAGCCAGCAGACACCAAACGGGCTGCAATGGCTGCAACGTGATCCTTTGGGACAACTGCACCTGATCACAGTAGGTCCACTAAAAGAGCTTGTTTGATCCACTGACAGGCTCAGAGTGTTATTCTAAGTGTGTGACAGCATCATGGAAAGGATCCCTACAGAGAGAGACCTGGAAGATCCTTTTGGTTTAACCACAAACAGCACACACACCAGACTACATTCACTAAAACAGGGGTTTTAGAGAACAGGACACAGGAGCTGCTGCCTTGACTGGTTAGTTTCTTTGTGTTAGACAAACACTGTTAGTTCTTAACCAACATTTTAAAACACCAAACTCACACAATAACACAAACAAACAAACAGATCAAGGTGTCAGCAGAGCAGCAGCTCCTGTGTCCTGTTCTCTAAAATCCCTGTTTTAGTGAATGTAGTCTGGTGTGTGTGCTGTTTGTGGTTAAACCAAAAGGATCTTCCAGGTCTCTCTCTGTAGGGATGACAGCCAAAGAGGAGACCAATTCCAACACTTTTAGTACCTATCAGTCATGTATACAAAAATATACACACACCCCTTTAAAACCAATGAGGACAGGTAAACGCTCACCTTAGCGGAGGCCACTATCTGGTTGGCTTGTTTCTTGTAGAGGTTTTCTAAAGTCTTGCAGAGAACTGCAGGGTCGGCGTTGGCCAGGTGAGTCAGTGTTTTATAGCCGGCGTTATAAAGCTGCTTCGCTCGGGACTGAAAACAAACAGAACCACAGTGAAGAAACGTTTGTTTTCTCTGGAGGACGATTCAGGAGGATCAGAACATACAGGAATGTTTAGGGTGTTTTCTCAGCTGGTGTCTGGAGCTTTATTCTGGAGGGACGTCACAGATGATGACGTCCTCTGGAGGAGGAAGTTACTCTGAAGGATTCAACATGAGCTCCATGTCTGTGGGGTCAAGGGTCATTCAGGTAAGACGTAGAGAAGTCTGTCTGCCCTTCAGCTCCATTCAACAGCACCACAACACCAACAGACTGATGAACCAACAACTGGATCCTCCACAGGATGATTTAGGGGCTGCAATGAGGAGTTCTGGGCCAGTTGGGGCGACTTCCTGCTCAGACACGTGTGTGTGTGTGTGTGTGTGTGTGTGTGTGTGTGTGTGTGTGTGTGACTGACCTCCATGACCCCCGCCACCTCCATCAGAGGGATGAGCTCCGCCTTCACGCAGTAGCTCAGCCTCCTGGTCAGCTCGGCCAGCAGAGCCCTGAACGGCCAGAACTCCTCCAGCTCCTGTTCAGACACACGGGATCAGGACCGAGCAGCGAGCGGCTCTAACTGACCTGAGAGCAGCCGGGGGGCGGCGGTACCTCTGAGAAGTGCAGCACGCAGGAGCAGAAGGCCGCCGAGGAGCCGAGCAGCGTCTGGACGAAGCCTCGGCTCAGACGGAACCGCTCGGCGACGCTCCACAGGTCCGTCTCCTTCAGGACGGAAAACAGCACCAGAGCCAGATACATCCGCCGAGCCGCCGCCATGTTCACGGCCTGACGCACAGAGAGACGACGCCATGAGCCACAGAGAGACGTGACGGACGACCAGGTCATGTGACTGATGAATCAACTCATGTGCTACTGCTCTGATGTCACAACACTGTGGATCCTGCTAAAGTAACAAGATTTAACTCAAAGTCCTCCTGCTCCTCCTCCACCACCTCCTCCTCCTCCTCCTGCTCCTCCTCCTCCTGCTCCTCCTCCACCACCTCCTCCTCCTGCTCCTCCTCCTCCTGCTCCTCCACCACTTCCTCCTCCTGCTCCTCCTCCTGCTCCTCCTCCACCACCTCCTCCTGCTCCTCCTCCACTTCCATCCTCCCTGCTCCTCCTCCATCCTCCCTGCTCCTCCTCCCTCCTCTTCCTCCTCCACCTCCTGCTCCTCCACCACCTCCTCCTGCTCCTCCTCCTGCTCCACCTCCTCCTCCTCCTGCTCCTCCACCTCCTCCACCACCTCCTCCTGCTCCTCCTCCTCCACCACCTCCTCCTCCTGCTCCTCCTCCTGCTCCTCCTCCACCACCTCCTCCTGCTCCTCCTCCACTTCCATCCTCCCTGCTCCTCCTCCATCCTCCCTGCTCCTCCTCCCTCCTCTTCCTCCTCCTCCTCTCCTCCACCTCCTGCTCCTCCACCACCTCCTCCTGCTCCTCCTCCTGCTCCACCACCTCCTCCTCCTCCTCCTCCTGCTCCATCCTCTCACCTTCTTCACCGTCTGTCCTGCAGCCTTTCTGGCCACGAAGCTCTCCGACACGCCCACAGCGGTGGACATCTTCTGCTCTGCGGCCGACAGCAGGCTGAACTGCAGCAGGACAGGAGGAGCAGAGGGTTACGGCGAGCACAGACAGGTAGAGCAGCGGTGGCGGTGGCGGCGGCGGCGGCGGCGTGCCTCACAGAGAGTGTTTACCTGAGTGAAGAACGTCATCCAGTCAGGTTTGCACTGAGACACCAGGTCGTACGGGGTGACCAGGTAGAGCAGGTGCAGGAAGCTGTTGAGCAGCAGAGCCTCCAGGCCTCTGGACAGGTCGTCGTACAGCACGCCGCTGTGGGTCAGATCCACCGAGCCTGGGGGGGGGGGGGCAGAAACAGTCAGCAAATATGAAACAGATCTGACGAGCTGCACAAGGTAGAAATAAATATCATCCAATCAGTCTGTTTATCTGATGAACAGCTGAGGGTTTTCTACTTGTGTTTTATATTTACAGTTTGTAGATCAAAGAGCGGACTGGAAGACATGCTAACATTAGCATGCTAACATCAGCATGCTAACATTAGCATGCTAACATGCACTAAGTGAGTAGTTCATCCTCAGGGGACCATGAACGTCACAGACCATCACACAGACGACTCGAAACCAAACAGACAAAAGTTAACGAGAAAGTTCAAAATGTCTCTGAGTAAAAGTTTAACGATGAAAGAGACTCTTTATCCTCGTTTATTTATTCATTCGTCAGTCCTCCTCACATCTACAGCTGTGGACCAGCTGTGGACCAGCTGGGGGTCTCCAGTGATGAAGGATGCTCTACCTTTGTACGTGGCCTTTCCCAGCCTGGTGACCTGCAGCGTGTGGGCGGCGCCGACGGTGACGAGGTCTTTGTCCTTCAGGACGTCCACACACTCCTGCACCTCCTCCCACAGGCTCCTCTGCACACACAGCTCCTCCCGCTGCACCCACAGCAGCGTCCCGCTCAGGAACTCCTTCACCTGCTCCACCGACGAGGCGATCTGCAACCGACACGCCGGCCAATCAGCTTGGGGACACGCCGGGCCGCCCGCCTCGGTTTGACCAGAGGAGCCGGCACAACCACAGGAAGTGTGACAGCCTGCTCTAACAAGTATCTAGGAGCTCCCCACGCAGACCTGGACCCTGTTTACTACTTCTAAGGCCTTTCAGACTGCATGCTGGGAATAAAACACAGAAAACTAACGGGGCTTACGTTTAGTCCGATGAGCGACAGGATGAGGCTCAGGAGGCCTTTTCCTCCGTCGTGCATCAGGTGGCTGTAGCAGCTCTCCATCGGGGCGCACACCAGAGATCTAGCCTGAAGCAGAGAACAGATCCTTTAAATCAAGTTAGATCAGGTTAAATAAAGGTTAACAGGACAAGACCAGGTCTAACTAACCCAGACCGGGACAGACCAGGTCTACCTAACCCAGACCGGGACAGACCAGGTCTAACTAGCCCAGACCGGGACAGACCAGGTCTACCTAACCCAGACCGGGACAGACCAGGTCTAACTAGCCCAGACCGGGACAGACCAGGTCTACCTAACCCAGACCGGGACAGACCAGGTCTACCTAACCCAGACCGGGACAGACCAGGTCTAACTAGCCCAGACCGGGACAGACCAGGTCTAACTAGCCCAGACCAGAGCAGATTCTCAGCAGCACCTCTCTGCTCAGGTAAGTCAGACCTCATCCTCAGATCCTTCATTTCATTTCTTTATCTAAAACACAAACTGTTCAGACCCAGGACCTCCAGCAGCCCCTGAGCCGTCCTGGTGTGACCCCCCCCCCTCAGTCACCATCTCTGTGTCCTTGTCCTGCAGGATCAGGATGCTCTCCCCCACAGAGTCGATGCCGGCCCGACCCGCCCGGCCCGCCATCTGCTTGTACTGGCTCCTCCTCAGGAAGTCTGTGGCCACGTACGGCGAGCGCAGGATCACTCTGAATCAAGGACACGGGGGTCAGACCTTCATCACTTCATCACCTTCATCACTTTCATCACCTTCATCACTTCCATCACTTCATCACCTTCATCACCTTCATCACTTCCATCCCTTCATCACCTTCATCACCTTCATCCCTTCATCACCTTCATCCCTGGGTCCTATTTCTACATGTGCTGGTGTCTGAATGACTGGTGGGTATTAAAAGTGTTGGAACTGGTCCTTTAGATCACCATCATGGAAAGGATCCCCTCAGAGACACTTTCACTCCCCACCGGTCCCTCAGACACTGGTCCCTCAGACACCGGTCCTTCAGACACCGGTCTTTCAGACACCGGTCCTTCAGACACCGGTCTTTCAGACACCGGTCCTTCAGACACCGGTCCTTCAGACACCGGTCCTTCAGACACCGGTCCCTCAGACACCGGTCCTTCAGACACCGGTCTTTCAGACACCGGTCCCTCAGACACCGGTCCCTCAGACACCGGTCCCTCAGACACCGGTCCTTCAGACACCGGTCCCTCAGACACCGGTCCCTCAGACACCGGTCCTTCAGACACCGGTCCCTCAGACACCGGTCCCTCAGACACCGGTCCCTCAGACACCGGTCCTTCAGACACCGGTCCCTCAGACACCGGTCCCTCAGACACCGGTCCTTCAGACACCGGTCCCTCAGACACCGGTCCTTCAGACACCGGTCCTTCAGACACCGGTCCCTCAGACACCGGTCCCTCAGACACCGGTCCCTCAGGGGTGTGGACAGACAGGGTTCTCTCTAAGTGAGGCCTCATGTGCCCCCTCCTGCTTCAGAAGTGACCCTCAGAGCATCAGGACTAACCTGCGGGCAGGTAGGTTGACCCCTGCAGCCAGGGTGGAGGTGCAGGTGAGGAGACAGAGCACCCCGCTGGAGTAGGCCTCCTCCAGCAGCTTCCTCTCCTCGGAGGTCAGCCCGCTGTGGTGGTAGGCCAGGCCGTACGGCACCGTCCTCCGGAGCACCGGGCACAGCGAGCCGCTCCCGCTGCCCCTCAGCTCTCTGAGGAGGACGGCCTTCTCCGCCTCCCTGTGCCGCAGGAACTCCCTGAAAAGAGTCCAGAGCGCCGAGTCAGTGTCTCCTGTCGGCGGGGGGGGTCAGAGTCGGGGGGGAGGGGGTACTTACTCTGTCAGGTACTTACTCTGTCAGGTACTTACTCTGTCAGGTACTTACTCTGTCAGGTACTTACTCTGTCAGGTACTTGCAGATCATCCCGGCGACGTTCTCACAGTTCTTCTTGGTGGGACAGAAGACCAGACAGGAGTGAGCCGGGATCACTTCAGTCACCAGGGCGATGATGTGGTCCTGGTCGAGCTTCTGCATCGCACTGGAGTACTGAGGGGGGTCACAGAGACCAGATCAGAGACCAGATCAGAGACCAGGTCAGACCAGGTCAGACCAGGTCATACTTTCGGTCCTGTCAGGCTCAGTCAGGCTGTGTGTCTGATGACGACCTTTGGTTGTATCCAAACACCTTTTGTTCCCAAATGTCCCACAGCGACGGTGAGAACTGTCCATGTGAATCCCTCGTGCTTCAGGCCGCCCTCTCTGAGTGTCTACTGGACAGACGGTGTGAGGACAGGAGACTCACCTTGACGTTGAGATGACGTGAGAATCTAAAACATTCCTCTTCCTTTGGGTCCACTTCATAGATGTTGTCCTTCAGTTTGACGAACTCCTTCAGCTCCACCTGAACAGAGGACTAAGTTACTGAGAGCATCCAGAAAGCACGGGGTCACCGGGCTTCGTGCCGGCGCTGCGTTTCAGCCCACTCACAGGCCTGAAGTCGTTGGTGTAGTTTTCAGCCCTCAGAAACGTCTGCAGGTCTCTGATGTTTCCCAGCGTGGCGCTCATCCCAATAATCTGAGTCGTTTCTGGAAAAGCAAAGACGAGAATGATTCGATCAGAAGGCTTTAAAGGGACAGTTCAGATTATTGGATGTGGTCCGTCTCCCTAGTCGGTTACCCGTCCGCCATCTACTGTACTAATTCAAAAAGAATAATCACTAGTTTAAGTGTGCGCTATATTTAGAATATTTGTCCTGCTTTACTTTTCTGTCTCTGATGGGGAACTGAAAACCACCAGACTACACTGATAAAAACAGTAATTTTAGCTCACAGAACGCTGGAGCTGCTGCTCTACTGCTGCCTTGATTGGTTGGTTTGTTTGTGTTATTGTGTGACTTTAGTGTTAAATTACTGTTTTTGTCAATGGAGTCTGGTGGCTTTGAAGAGAGTGATATAATCACTATTATCACTATCTTTATTATCGATTACTCTCTTCAAAGCCACCAGACTCCATTGACAAAAACTGAAATTTAGCACTAAAGTCACACAATAAGACAAACAAACAAACTGATCACAGCAGAAGTTCATAAAATGACTGTTTTTCTTAATGGAGTCTGGTGGCTTTCAGTTCCCTGTCTAAAGGGCTCTGACAGAGAAGTAAAGCAGTGAAAATGTTCTAAATATAACATCCACTAAAAACGATGTTGGGGCCTTTATTTACGAGGCTAAAATCTGTTTTTCTGCTGCTTCCAGCCGCCATGTTGGTAGAACACTCATAGAACCACACATCTGATAATCTGAACTGTCCCTTTATTTACTAAGACCAACGGACTGAAGTGAAACCAGAACTCTTACTGCTCGTGTAGAGAACTTTGGCCAGAGTCATTTCAATAACAGCTCCTCTGCTGCCGTCGCCCAACATGTGAAGCTGCACATGGAAGACATATGGAAACCTTTACCGTCACATCTAAAACACCTTTTATTAGAGTGGAGGTGTGCTCGTACCTCATCGACCACCACCAGCCCGAGGTTTTCCACCCTGCTGGTCTCGATCAGAGAGTTGACGAGGCTGTGGGCTTTCTCTATCGTGGCGATGTACAGCGATTGCTTGTTTCTTCTCTTCACAGGAGGAAACTTGCCCTTACTGCCAGCGTACTCCTCCACCATGAAGTCCAGCTCCAGGCCGAAGCTTGCTAACCCACGAACCTGCAAAATAACCAAGAGAGGTGCTTGGAAGGTGAATAAAGGTGTCCCACAGGGCTCCATTCTGGGTCTTCTTCTATTCACTATACACACAGTTAATGTCATGTATGCCACATTTTACTGTACATTTGTATGCAGATGACACCACTTTATATATATGACTCTTCTCATATGGTCCAGCCTACCAAACTCACTCTGTGGACATAAATTAAAGCTCAAACTATAAAAAATATTATACTTATATACTATTGGATGCTTTAGTGAGGATGCAGGTGCAGAATAGAGATCAGCATCATGGCGCCAACGGTCCAAATAAAGTAACACATGATGCCGATAACCAGGATTTTCTTAAGTTACACATAAAGAACGCCTCTTTTCCATCGGATGGTTTGTTCTCGTGTGCAGAGCTCTCCTAAAAACAGACCTAAGAGCGAACAAGCCACCACTGGGTGCTGTGTTTAACTGTGCTGTGTGTTCGGTGGCAGCACCTTCTCCTGCACCAGCGATATGTAGGGTAAGATGAACAGACAGTCCTTCCTCCTGCACAGCAGCTCCCTGAGGATGAGGATCTCTGCCACCAGAGTTTTCCCTCCGCTGGTGGGAAGAGAGTAGATCAGGTTCTTCCTCTGCTGAACGCAGTCCAGGTTCAGACACGTCTGCTGCCAGTCTGCAGAACAAACACAACACACACAGGTACGGGGATTCAGTGAAATCCTCCTACACCTGAACACTAAATACATGTACGCTAACAGCTAGCTTAGCATAAAGACTGGAAAGGGGGAAACAACTATTCTGGCTCAAATCCGAAAAAAGATTGACGTCTTCTTGTGTCGTGTTTTGTTCAAACAAGAGACAGAAGAGCTTCAGTCCATCGTCACAGCAAACGTGAACATTTGGGGTTTTAAAGTAACTTTAGTGATTAAATGATTATCAAAGCTGTTACTAAAGTATTTGATGCTTCAACAGAAAACTATGGAAACACATTTCTGCCATCGTAGTGAAAAGAAAAGATCCTGCGGGTCATTATAATGAGAATCATTCTTAAAGTTAATATCTTAATATCTCAAAGTAATGAGAAACTTTCTGAATATTTCTTTGACTCTTCCAGTCTTGTGATATGGAGTCATTACTTTGAGGAAAGGGTCTCGTACTGACGTGGGGGATCTTTTTTCCGCTCTACATGGGCAGTGAAGTGTTTCCACAGACTCAGGCAGCGAATCACCGTATAAACTCTTGATTCCTCGGAGTTTGTACATGAGCTCCTTCACTTTGGTGGGGAGGCCGAAGAACGGCCCGAGGTCGGTCGTCTCGGCAGACACCGTCTCCATGGCCTGCAGGGCGACGCTGATCTCCTCAGAAACCACGGCCTCCTTCAACACGGCGGCTCGTGAGACGGTGGAGGGCGCTGCAGCGTTACAGAGCATCGTCCTCTTCAGCTGGTCCGCCACGCTCCTCCTCGCCGTCGCTCGTCTCTTGTGTTTATCCTCTATGTTTCTGTCCGCTCCGGCCTCTCGGCTCCTGCTGGGGGTGGAGGTTTGATCTCCGTCCTGCAGCCTGCTCCTCTTTGCGTGCTCGTGAATTTGCTGTTGAAAGTGATGCTGGCTGGGCGGCAGGCCCTCCTCCCCGAGGCCGTCCAGGATGGAGTCAGTGAGGACGTCCTCACAGGACTGTTTCCTGACGGCGTCTTGAGACGGCCGCAGAGCCGTGAAGTCCGGCTGTTCGGCCGCGTTGGTGTGAGCCGAACGCTGCCTCTCGTTTTGTTCTGCATCATCCAGCTTTGCCAAGAGAGAGCTGTCCTCCAGGATGCTGTCATAGTCCCCAAACAGGTCCTCACTGTCACTGCAGTACTGCCAACGAGACACACCACCGTTAATCTAACAGTCTCATCATGGAAAGGATCCCTACAGAGAAAGGATCCCTACAGAGAGAGACCTGGAAGATCCTTTTGGTTTAACCTCAAACAGCACACACACCAGACTACATTCACTAAAACAGGGATTTTACTGTTTGCTCTGCCTCCATCAGTCAGTGTGTTTGTGTGTCTTTGGAGTTTTAAAGGTTTACTTTAAGATCCAACACAATAACACAGACTACCTGATGGAGGCAGCAGCTCCTGTGTGCTGTGAGCAAACAAATGATAATAATGAATAGGAAGAAAACTAGTAAACATTCATATTTAAAAGGCTGAGCTGAGTGAATGTTCCTTCCTTAAACCATCCTTACTGATCACTGGTCATGTTTCTGAGTGTGGATGTTTGGACCTTCACAAACCTCCACAGCCGGTAGATCAGACATGATGCTGCTGCACCTCCAGGCTTTGGGACATTGCTGTGGACAGGTACCTCCTCTCTTCTTCGCTGGTGTCAGGTGACTCCTCAGGCTGTCCCTTGACCTCTTCCTGCAGGAAACTCTCTTCACTTTGATTTCTTGCTTCCCAGCATTCATCACGGTCCAGCTTCAGCCTGATGCTGCGTGTCAAACACACACAGTATGTACACATGTACACGGTCAGTGTGTCTGTTATGTGTCAGACAGTGAACTAACCATCCTGACACTGAGACACAACGAGCTAACAAACAGGACAAACACCGAACCCGTCACCAGCGTTGGCTAACTAGTTAGCCTAGCTTACTCCTGACAGCTGGACTCCCTAAAATCTTCTCCCTCGTCGCTACAAACACAGCTTATAACCACAACAGCCCGGATAAACGTATAAAGTCCGTCTCCTCAATGATTTAACAGCAGCAGTTGTAACCTAACGGCTTCCGTAGCTCGGCCAACATCACATTTCAAAACTGGCAACAGCATCACCAGAAGCAAGAGAGAAATCCGCCATCACTTCCGTCTTCGGTTTACCAGCTACTAGCTAGCGATGCTAACCGTTTTAGTAGCTACATTGTTTCCTTACTTGTGTTAGTTTAGCAACAACAAGTTTCCGATAAGTTTCCCAAATTAAAGCCAACAATAATCAGGTTCTACACTTTGCTAAATCGGCGCCATTTTATGACGATTCATAATTAATCTTCCAGTTGTCGCGGTATATTATTGCTATGCATGTTACTGTGGATTAAAGACGGTTGAGAACTTACACAGACACTGTTGGACAATTACATGTGTTACTGCGGTGCTGTAAACATAATCAGATTCAATACTTTGTAAATATAAATACAAGGTGCGCTAACGACACTATTCATGTATTTCGAGAGGGGGTCTATCTTGACTTGTATCTTTTAAGAGAGTAACATTTAATCTCTTCCGGCAAAACATTAAATCTGAACCTTGAGCCAAAAGTATTCACTCCAGAAACGTAACATCAACCAGTACAAAAAATGCAAAGAGCCCATTTATTTTGAATTTGTGAATAAAGCTAAATTAGATGCGTAATTTACCTCTAATTAACACACACGAACTTTAAAAGTGGTAGGAACTATAATCAGAAAACCCACCGACGGGCCGGAAGTCCCTGTTGACAACATCCGGTCCTGTGTCAGGTCAAAATGCTGCTCGCTCTGAGAGGGTTACAGAGGCTAAAACCTGTTTTATCCCCGCATGGAAACACAAGTAAGGCTACAGAATGGTTCTAATCTGTGTGAATGAGTTACAGAGCGCAGTGAGTCTAAAATAAACCAACGTCTCTTGTGTTAAATATAACATATATAATATGTTGCTAATGCTAACGCTAACGCTAGCCAGCTGTTACAGAAATGTGAATCTGCTCCCGCAGGTTCAAGAAGCCTCGCGGCCGCTTCAGGTGCAGCCCTGCGGAGCGAGGACGTGGTGGGTGCTCGTGCTGATTTATTACAGAAATATATATATAAATATGTCGGTATTAACAGACTGACTTAACCATGAAATGATGTTGTTCTGTGCTGAAGCTGGTGAAGATGGAGAACCCGTTCAAAGAGCCACAGAAAGGATGTGTTCTCTGCAACGTCTCCGTGGACTACAAGAACATCCAGGTGAGGCAGACACCTGGAGGTAAAGGAGCACATTTACCTGTCTGGCAGTGGATCAGAGGCCAAATAATGTCTGAGTGTATTTAGTGGACATGAAGGACGCTGGAGGTGGCTTCCGGTTTGGCAGTTAAGGGAAATGAAATAACTTATGACTTTTTTCCTCCACAGCTGCTGTCTCAGTTCATCTCCCCCCACACCGGCAGGATTTACGGCCGACACATCACAGGTGAGCAGCTGCACGTCGGCACAGTGGAGATGTTGTGGATAAAAACAGTTTTCAGGCTCATTCATGTCGTCTGTTCTGTTTTTCAGGCCTGTGTGGAAGGAAACAGAAGGAAATCTCCAAAGCTATAAAGAGAGCTCACGCCATGGGTACGCCCCCCCACATCACCTGAGTCCTGTCCAGAGTCCACCAGGACATGGACTTCATCACTCAGATGTTCTTGGAGTCTATAAAACACCACAGAACTCTGGATCCATCTTATTGAACATATTTTCAACCCTCTTTGTTCCTGCAGGTTTCATGCCGGTGACCCACAAACATCCACAGCTCATGAGGGATCCAAACGTCTGTGGGGCCAAACCGTCGGATTAGTGGATCAGTGTGTTTGTCATTTGTCTGTTAAAGTGTGTGTCAGTTATAACAAGACAGGTTTATCAGGTTAGTTAATATTCTAATTAAACTCTAAATAAAACTGATTTGTAGTTGTTTTTATTCACTCTCTCCTGATAATAGATTCACTCCAAAGAAACCCGTTTGGCTGTTTGATGGATGATGATGATGTCCACCAAACTCAATGTAATTTCTAGCCGATTTAAGAGAGCGGTTCTTCAGATGGATTCTACAGCTAATCAGCACATGTTAAACTAAGCTGTGTGTCACTGTAAACATGCAGCTTGTTTCTATTAATTAAGGCTTGTGACAAAAAGAACATTTTTATTATCTTAACAATCGTCACAACATAGAAAACAACTGTACACCAACTTTAACTTGCTTCCTGACAGACCGGTCAGCATATCTGTGTCATCTGACTTTTAAAATCAGCTTCCTGTGAAGACAAAGTGCTGAAAACCAGATGGAGTTTGGTTTCCATGAAAAAGGAGCAGATAAGAGTTCACTCAGACGCTGTGTCACATCAGGAAGAGCTTTTCCTGCGTTTGCTCTCCCTCCCCGCCTGCATTTCCTTCAGTCTCTTCCGACAGTTGGTCCTGCCGGGCCGCAGCAGGCAGGGCGCCGCTTCCTGAGCGTCCGCTGGGTCGGAGGGGGCCGGCGTTGTCGAGGGATCGTCTCCGGGGCCGCAGCGGGCGTCGGGGACGGGAAAGGCATCGAGGGTCAAAGTGTGGGACAGGAAGAGCGGAGAGCAGGCGAACAGAGCTCTGACAGCTTCATGCAGCAGCAGGGTGTTCTTCTGCTCGGGGGGGGCGTCCTCATCTGCTGCTGAGACACAAAAGTCACTTAGAGACCAAGATGGAGGGACAAAAATCATTTAGGGGGGTTTAAGGCTTTTTGCATCCCTTCCAGTCAAACGCTAAATGACAAACTAGGTGTAGGAAGAGACGGTCTGAACCTTTTCCTGCTCCGCTCTGCTTCTTCTCCCTCAGCTTCCTCCTCAGAGCCGAGATGTCGGCCTGCAGAGTCTCCACCAGGCGCTCGCTCTCCTCCACCTCGCTGCACGCTTTCTGTCCAACGGGAAACACACACACGGTGACTGACTGCGTGTGTGTGGAGGTTCAAACACACTCTAATCACACCTGCCTGCTGCTCACCTGCAGCTCCGACTGCAGAGAGTCGTTCATCTTGTTCACCTCAGCGACGTCTCTCAGCTGCCCGCTGGAGGAGAAGAACTTGGAGCTGAAACCACAGAAGAAGAAGTGAAGTCACACGAGCAGATATGCAGACAATGAAGTGAAGCTGTCGTTCATTGGGGGGGGGGGTACCTGTGTTTCTTCATGGTGAGGGCATAACCTGCTGCGGAGCACGGAGCCGACACCTTCCAGTACGCCAGCTGCTCCAGTAAACCCAGATTATTGACCAACACGGGGACATTTAGGAAGCGTCTTCACAGGAAACATCAACATCAGAGCTCAAAACACACAAACACTCACTCTGTCCTCATCCTGGTGTCTGAATGTCTGGGAGGTAGTAAAAGTGTTGGAACTGGTCCAGTAGATCACCTCAGCCAGCAGCCACCAAACGGGCTGCAATGGCTGCAACGTGATCCTTTGGGACAACTGCACCTGATCACAGTAGGTCCACTAAAAGAGCTTGTTTGATCCACTGACAGGCTCAGAGTGTTATTCTAAGTGTGTGACAGCATCATGGAAAGGATCCCTACAGAGAGAGACCTGGAAGATCCTTTTGGTTTAACCACAAACAGCACACACACCAGACTACATTCACTAAAACAGGGATTTTAGAGAACAGGACACAGGAGCTGCTGGTCTATTGCTAACTCAATCACTTAGTGTGTTTGTGTTATTGTGTGACTTTGGTGTTTTAAAGGGTCAGTTCAGATCCACCACAATATCTGTAGAACATAAAACAACCTAAACTAACTAACTGATGGAGGCAGCAGCAGAGCAGCAGCTCCTGTGTCCTGTTCTCTAAAATCCCTGTTTTAGTGAATGCAGTCTGGTGTGTGTGCTGTTTGTGGTTAAACCAAAAGGAGCTTCAGTCTTCTTCACCTGCTGCGTGAGATGAAGGCAGCATACTCCATCCTGTGGGTGGAGCCTGGGGGCGTCAGCTTGCTGGGCGTCACCAGCAAAAAGATCATGTGAGGGTTGGACAGAGATCCCTTCAGCTTCTCGTGGATGATCTTTTCTCTGAACGTCATCTGCTGATCCGTGTTCCTGCGCTGGCGGTACCAGCCAATCACACTCTCCTGCAAACGGTAATACACCAAACATCTGAGATACTAAACATCTCAAATCCTCCAGTAGAGTCTTCAAATTATTCATCACTGTGGTTTATTTTACCTGCTTATTGTCAGCCAGGATTTTCTTCACAGCGTCCACGTTCACCTCCCCAACACTGTTGTAGAAGCTACAAACACAGATCAGGACATCACATGACATTAAGAACATCAAAACATCCACTGACAGGCTCAGAGTGTTATTCTAAGTGTGTGACAGCATCATGGAAAGGATCCCTACAGAGAGAGACCTGGAAGATCCTTTTGGTTTAACCACAAACAGCACACACACCAGACTACATTCACTAAAACAGGGATTTTAGAGAACAGGACACAGGAGCTGCTGCCTCCATCAGTCAGTGTGTTTGTGTTATTGTGTGACTTTGGTGTTTTAAAGGTTTGTTCAGCTCAAACACAATATTCGTGTAACACATAATAGTGCAAAAAACTAAGTGAAGGAGGCAGCAGTGGACCAGCAGCTCCTGTGTTCTAAATATGACTAAAATGACTGCTTTTGTGAATGGAGTCTGGTGTGTTTGAAGAGAGCAACACCAGAGTTCTCCTTTAACAACTGCTGTGACTTATAAACTGATCAGATAATAAAGAGATCATCTCCTGTCCTGTACTCACTCGTGCAGTTTGTGGCAGGCGATGTGCTTCTGAACATCTGTGGAGGAAATAAAAATACTTTATGATGCGACAGAGAGGATTTAACACAGCGTGTGACAGGGTTTCACTTACTGTAGATCTCCTCGATGTGAATGTGATCAGGCTGAGAGTCACTGATGGTCACCTGCTCTTCAAATTTACTCTCTCCGAGCACCAGGCCCTCCTGCACAGAGACCACACACAAACAACAGAGATGATATGGTGAATGTAAATATTTTACAGAACGTGTCTGACCCTCAGTTACACAGAAGCACAGGTGAGATGGTGATGGTGTGCTGACTCCAGCCCTGTGCAACGAATTACATTTAAAATTCTGTTGTTTTAGTCTGATTTGGTGGAACAGCGTCACACATAGACTGCACACACTGCCAGTGCTTTATGTTTAAATTAACTCATGTTAGAATCATTTCTTTAATTATACATTTGCCGAATGTACCAGCAGACCAGCGTGAGTTTTAAAATGCATTTGTTCATATTTCACACGGTGTAAATATTTGGGAGATTTTAAATGAGCAGACATTAGAACAGAGTCTGGTGGATCAGACTGACTCCTCCTGTTAAAAAGTAGTGGTGAAGTCGTGGTGGGAGTTTTAGCTTCACATAAATGACAGAAATGTCTCAACTGCCACAAATACAGGTTGAATCCTTAACAATAAAACAATTAACCAAGACACAAGCACCTTAAAACTTTGTTCATAACGCGGGGACACTAGCTAGCTTCCCTCCTCCACTAGCTAACTAACCCCACAGCGGGCTCCATTGAAAATCTCTCGGCTTTAACAAGGCATGAATGTGTGTCTCACCACGTCTGAGTCGCTGTTGACATGCTGGAACATGAGAGAAGCTAAAACTATCCCAGACATACGGACCGTCGGCTCCGCCATGTTGCCCGTTGGCCGATCAGATCTCATCAGAAGCGGCACTGAAGCGCAGCAGAGCCGCAGCTAAAATCCTGCGTTTTTCCAGCGCAGTTCGTCGTGAAGAAGCTCCCGGAGGGGCGTGTTGGACCAGCCCACCGGAGCGGCTCCAGCACGGGAACAGGACGCTGGTTTGGTTTGTTTCAACAGGACTTTAAAGTGTGCTGGACCTGCTGACACCCCCCCCCCCAGGTATTTACCTGAGCTGAAACACTTCTGCTGTCTGGGTTTGGTGTTTTCTTTTTCTACTTTACTTCAGAAATACTTCGACTAACGGTTCTGCTGCTGCTCTGGAGCTGGCGGACACCAGCCGAGGTACTTTTACTGCAGGAGTACTGCAGTACTGTAGTAATACTACAATACTACAATACTGCAGTACTTTACTCAAGTACAAGTACTGATACCTCAGTGTAAAGATGCTCCTGTACGAGCTAAAAGTTCTGCATTCAAAGTTAGAAAGAGAAAAATGATCAGTACACTGTGCTGAAAGTCTGAGCAGTTCAGGGACCGTCGGACAAAATGTTAAATTCTTTTTAATTGTGGTAATAAGATGTTATTCTATGATTATTATTGATTATTATTGATTATTCAGGTGTAACAACCAGTTTTACTGACAGAAAACAGGGAAAATATGGAATTATATTTATTTTGTGCTTCTTGTTATTTTTGGTGGTGGAAAGTAACTAAGTACATTTACTCAAAGGTGCTGAAACTAATACAATGTTAAGGTACTTGTACTTTATTGATGACTTCAGTCACTAGTTAACTTCGATCGATACAAAAACACACGAAACAAATAAATCAACCAGCAGATGAAGTGTTAAAGGATCTCCATCCTCACCAGCTGATATTAGTTAACTATAAATAGATTCATATTTCAGCAGATAATCAAATGTTTTCTATTGAAAATATGAATCTACAAACTCAAAGTTTGATATTTACCTCAGAGGAGGAGCGCAGTACAAGTACACAGGGTGTAAATACTCAAGTAAAGTACAAGTACGCGGGATTAAATGTAATTAAACATAATTGAAAGTAAAATGTAGACAAAATGTTAAATCATGTTCTTTTTTATTTAATTATTCGTTATTATAATTATTATCGGTGTATTAATATATAAAACATTCAGTTTACTGACAGAAAACAGATCTGAGACTCTGGAGGATAAGATTCATCATTTTTGGTTTAAAAATGGCTCAAATAATGAAATAATGATCAAAAAGGGGGTCTGAGGTGTGAGTGCTGCTGAGGTCGATGACTGTCTGCAGTATTTGGTCAAAACCAAAGTATCACAGTGTGTAATAAAGTTATTTAGTCCATCACAGTCCGCCTCACAGCACGGCTCTGTTAAATTAGCAGAAAATCACATGGAGTCTGGTGCAGATGATGCCGTGACCTCGGAGCTGCAGAGTTGAGGCTGCGTCAGCTGCCGGCGATGGAGGACCTGTGGGGCGTGGCTCTGGATGTCTTCCAGGCGTGGATCTTTGTGGTGGTGTTCCTCATCATGCTGCCTGCCATGTTTGGCCTCTCCCTGGGGGTCACGGGGGTCTACATCCAGATCCTGGTCCGGATCCTGGAGGTAACGGCGGTTTGTGGTGCAGACGGTCTGTCCCCAGGAGACCTCGGGGTCGCCCTCGTCGCTCCTTACTTAACATGTTTGCAGAGTTATGAAACGCGCAGCAGGAGGCAGCGTGTCAGAGGTCGACTGAAAATAACCGCTGTGTCTTTTAGTGGGCCACGTTACGGATCCAGAGGGGACGGCGGGAGCAGCCCAGCGTGCCCGTACCGCTGCCCAACGGTGAGTCAGTCCACCTTCACTGTCAGGAGATGTTCAGGTTACTCCACAGGGGTCACATGACCTCTAAATATGGGAAAACAACCATTCCTGTATTCATTAGTGACGACGCACACACGATCACCTGGATCCAGTCTGTGGAGACGATCTCATGCTTTCTGGGTCATTTTGTCCCAGTTTGTTTTAAAGGAGAAATATTTTGCTGTAAAAAACACGTCTGACAAGGTCACATGATCAACAGATCCCTGTGTGACATCACAGGTGGGGCCGAAACCCATCAGTTTCTAGTCAGACGGACTTCATCAGTCTGAGGCTCTGAAGACTGGTGCTTCTTACAGAATACGTCCTGTCATGTGTTTTTGGCATTTTGACATTTGAAGGGACGAACAAAACGATTAATCAGGAAAATATTCAGCAGATGTTCCGATCGAGAGGCCAGTGGTTGTTCTGCTCCCTCTGCACTCACACCAGCCTCCATCTTTACGTCCTGGAGTTTAGATTCAGAGCAAAAAAGTGAAATTCTAAAAGTTTCGTCAGGTTCAGGATGTTGGAGCTCCAGTCAGAGGAGGCAGCAGCTCTCAGGACATCGTGTCCTGCTGGAGGACGGATTTGTTTCGGCTGCAGACATCGATCATGTGACGCTGTGTGTGTGTGTGTGTGTGTGTGTGTGTGTGTGTGTGTGTGTGTGTGTGTGTGTGTGTGTGTGTGTGTGTGTGTGTGTGTGTGTGTGTGTCGGCCTAAAAGCACATGGCTCGTCCCAGGATGATGATGCAATAGCTGATTACATAACTTCAGCCAAACACACTGAGAGTCTGCAGAGTTTAAACAGAGACACAGACAAAGCTCAGAATATCAGCATTGGTCAGATTCCTGCTGTTTGACTGCAGCCAAACACTCAGAACCTCCTTCTGGAGATTTAATGATAAAAATAATAAATCCTGCTGCTTCCTCAAATCATACTTATGCTGCACACTGAATGTGTTAAAGGGTCACTCCCCTGTTTCTACCCATGATCCTCTGTGTCCACATCCTGGTGTGTGAGTGACTGGTGGGTAGTAAAAGTGTTGGAACTGGTCCAGTAGATCACCTCAGCCAGAACTGGTCCAGTAGATCACCTCAGCCAGCAGCCACCAAACGGGCTGCAATGGCTGCAACGTGATCCTTTGGGACAACTGCACCTGATCACAGTAGGTCCACTAAAAGAGCTTGTTTGATCCACTGACAGGCTCAGAGTGTTATTCTAAGTGTGTGACAGCATCATGGAAAGGATCCCTACAGAGAGAGACCTGGAAGATCCTTTTGGTTTAACCACAAACAGCACACACACCAGACTACATTCACTAAAACAGGGATTTTAGAGAACAGGACACAGGAGCTGCTGCTCTGCTGCTGCCTCCATCAGTTAGTGTGTTTGTGTTATTGTGTGACTTTGGTTGTTATTGTGTGTTACACATATACTGTGTTGGATCTAAATTAACCCTTTAAAACACCAAACTAACTGATGGAGGCAGCAGCTCCTGTGAGCTAAAATCCCTGTTTTAGTGAATGTAGTCTGGTGTGTGTGCTGTTTGTGGTTAAACCAAAAGGATCTTCCAGGTCTCTCTCTGTAGGGATCCTTTCCATAATGCTGTCTGCCAACTGAGGTGATCTACTGGACCAATTCCAAAACTTTTTGCACCTACTAGTCATTTTGTATCCACAATATGTAAAAATAAGGCCCAGTTTAACACTGTATTTGTATGTTTGTACAATAATAATGATAATGGATTATTATTATTAGCAGCAGCAGTATTAGCATTAGTGCTGTAACAATAATTAGCTGCTTAAAGTTCAGTTTTCCACGTGTGGTTTCTGTGGTGGAGCCTCTCTGTAAAGCTTGAAATGAGATTAAGAGGAGCCTGAGCAGAGAAACAGTGCACATTATGTTTAAGTAGAACCAGTCTGAGGATCACGAGGACGCTGACCTCTCACTAATGTTTAACCCTTCACGCACACTGAAACGCCTCCTCTGTTTCCTCCATCCTGTCACAGAGGTAGGAAACATGGAGGCCTGGGGCAGATGGAGCGTAGAGCATTTAAAGAAAGTGAAGGGAAGTCACACAATTAGACTGTTTTGCTGACACAGCGGCTCGTCTGTGTTTGTGTCCCAGGGATCATCGAGCGAGGGGGGGGCTCCATGGAGGAGGAGATGGGGCAGCTGAGGAGCTCCCGGCCCCCGGCGGCGGCGGGGGAGTTCTCTCTGAGCGACGTCCTGTACTTCTCCAAAAGAGGCGTGGAGAGCATCGTGGACGACCAGGTGACGCAGCGCTTCTCCTCCGAGGAGCTCGCCTCCTGGAACCTCCTCACCAGGACCAACCAGAACTTCCGCTACATCAGCCTGCGCCTCACCGTCATCTGGGGAGTCGGCGTCTTCGTACGCTACTGTGTCCTGTTCCCTCTCAGGTCAGGGGGGGGGCACACTGTCCAAAAGCTATTTTCATATCTCCAGATTTGATTTGCATAAAATGTTCCATCTCACCAGTGATCGGTCGAAGGAGTCAGCTGAGGAGATCCACTCCACCTCCACAGTCGATCTCTTTAAATCTCCTCCCTCTGTGTCCCTGCAGGATCACGCTGGCCATCATCGGCCTCTCGTGGCTCGTGATCGGCACGACTCTGGTTGGGTTTCTGCCGGAGAGCAAGTACAGACACAACACACAGAGACACCTCAGAAGTAATGAGAGAGTTGTGCCTCTGATGTTTCTGATCTCTGATCCTCTCGGCTGAACCCTCGTGTGTTTTCCTGTCTGTGTTCCAGTGCGAAGAACTGGCTGAGCGAGCTGGTCCATCTGACCTGCTACAGGATCTGTGCCAGAGGACTGTCAGCCACCGTCCACTACCACAACAAGTCAGTCTTTCAGGAACTTTATTCACACACCAGGAGCTGTTAACAAACAAAGACCTGTAAGATACGACAAGCAGCCACCAGACCCCATTGACAAAAACAGTAATTTTACACTGTAGTTGTTGGTCTTCTGCTGCTTCAATCTGCTGCCTGATTGTGTTATTGTGTGACTTTGGTGTTTTAAAGGCTTAGTTCAGATTGCAAATGACACAATAACACAAACACAGTATATGATGGAGGCAGCAGCAGAGCAGCAGCTCCTGTGTCCTGTGAGGAAAAATCACTGTTTTTGTGAATGGAGTCTGGTGTGTGTGCAGAGAGCGATATAACGGCTGTTTCTCTAAAAAACAAAGGTTAGAGAGTCCAGAGGCTGAGAGCAGGCTTGTGTATCAGAACTTCTGCTTCTCTCCTCCAACATTAATGATCTGACGGCCCCTCAGGTTAATGTGGGGACCCTTAGGACTAGATACCTCTGTACGTTTGCTGAAACCTGGTTGTGATTGCAGTTACTTTCTTGTCCCTCCAGAGAAAATAAGCCTCAGAAAGGAGGAATCTGTGTAGCCAATCACACGACGCCGATCGATGTGGTGATCCTGGCCAACGACGGCTGCTACGCCATGGTGAGTGCGGTCACTGAAACCGAGCGCGTCTCTTTTTCCAGATGTCTTCATGCCGCCGCTCTGCGCTCCACAGGTGGGTCAGATCCACGGGGGCCTGATGGGGGTCATCCAGAGGTCCATGGTGAGGTCGTGTCCTCACGTGTGGTTCGAGAGGTCGGAGATGAAGGACCGGCACGCCGTGACCAGCAGGTGAGGAGACAGGAGACAGAACCTTGTTGACCCTGAGAGGGCACATGAAGTCTAGAATATCAATAAGGTGTCAATCAAAGACAGGTATCTCCAGCTGACGTAGGGATCAGTCGTGCTGCTCTGAGCTAAAACACTACTAGTTATTTACTTCTGTGATTTTAGTGAGAAGCAGAAATAATCAGTATGTGATGATGAATCACTGACGGAGGCACGGAGGCAAGATCTGCTGATCAATACAGCTCTCAGTTCCCTTTGTGAGGTAAACAGATGATCTACAGTGAGTCAGTTTGACAGACTCCATCAGCTGATCAGACTCCAGCAGCTGATCAGACTCCAGCAGCTGATCAGACTCCAGCAGCTGATCAGACTCCATCAGCTGATCAGACTCCAGCAGCTGATCAGACTCCAGCAGCTGATCAGACTCCAGCAGCTGATCAGACTCCAGCAGCTGATCAGACTCCATCAGCTGATCAGACTCCATCAGCTGATCAGACTCCAGCAGCTGATCAGACTCCAGCAGCTGATCAGACTTCACAGAGAGAAACAACTTCACACTGAAAGTAGACTAAGAGGAAACAAAGGCTGCAGGCGTCTCTCTGGTCTACAGGGAGTCCAGGGTGGATCAGGACCAGGAGGACCTGAGCGGCCCCACCACTCTGAAACCCCAAAGAGACGGCGAAGAAGAAGAAGAAGAGGAAGAGGAAGAAGAAGAAGAAGAGGAAGAAGAAGAAGAGGAAGAAGAAGAAGAAGAAGTGCTCCTTCAGCTGTAGTTCAGCTCTGACGACATTTACCTCCATAAAAAGTTCTCTTCTTTACCTTTATTCTGAAAGTACAGCGTCCTGCTCAGCTGCTGATGTAAAGGAACATTCCACCACTCTTCCTGTTTGCTTCCTTTATCCCGTAGAACTGTGGAGAACAGCTGGAGCTGTCAGGGCCTCTCTGTGTCGAAACAGGACCCAGAGTTTCCCTCGGAGCAGCTGATCTACAGCATGGTGAAGGGTATTATGGGATGTTTACCCACTGACACCAAAGATAAAACAGAATAGTTGGAGCAGTTTCTGCCCCAGAGGGGTCAAACAGGCAGCTGGTCAGGTTCAGGACCAGATGTTTACCAGGCAGGTGGATTAAAGACTAAAGCTGGTGATGGTGATGGTGTCCTCACCCTGATCTGCTCCTCTGTCTGCAGGCTGAGGGCTCACGTCGCAGCCAAGACCAAACTTCCCATCCTGATATTCCCTGAAGGTCAGAGTCCACTGTGAGGAGGAGGAGGAGGAGGAGGAGGAGGAGGGTGGTTTTTATGGTCGGTTAACTTCTGTCTGCGTCTGAAACAGGAACCTGCATCAACAACACGTCGGTCATGATGTTTAAGAAGGGAAGCTTTGAGATCGGAGGGACGATCTACCCGGTCACCATCAAGGTAACGACAGTCTGAAGTGTTTGTAACACATATGATGAAATATTGTAAATTAAATTGTGTTTATATATATATATATATATACACACTATTAAATCATAAATAAATCATCAACTAAAGAACAGGGCTAATTAAGGTTCGGCTACGGAGCTGGAGGAAAACCAATGAACCAACCCAATTCTTTTTTGGTTTTATCAACTGTATTAAAACAGAAAGCGCTTGATGTAAATCAGGGAAAACAGCAAGAATAATAAATTGAACGAGAAAATGTACAAAACATAAAACCTTGCAAGGAATTAAATTACACAATCAGTAAGTAAGTAAAAATAAATAAGTTCCAACAGTTCAAATATGCAAAAAACAAAATTCACACAAGAGAAAAAAACAATAATGTCCCTTTAAAGTCCTTCTCAATCTCAAGGAGAGGAAAAAATGAAGAGGGGGAAAAAGACGTTCGTTGGCACAGTACGCTTCCATTACAGCAGTCCTAAGGTTTGAGCCAGCACCCAAGCAGGCTGGAGGCCTACCCCAGACCAGGCTGGAGGCCTACCCCAGACCAGGCTGGAGGCCTACTCCAGACCAGGCTGGAGGCCTACCCCAGACCAAGCTGGAGGCCTACACCAGACCAGGCTGGAGGCCTACACCAGACCAGGCTGGAGGCCTACCCCAGACCAAGCTGGAGGCCTACTCCAGACCAGGCTGGAGGCCTACACCAGACCAGGCTGGAGGCCTACTCCAGACCAGGCTGGAGGCCTACACCAGACCAGGCTGGAGGCCTACCCCAGACCAAGCTGGAGGCCTACTCCAGACCAGGCTGGAGGCCTACACCAGACCAGGCTGGAGGCCTACTCCAGACCAGGCTGGAGGCCTACCCCAGACCAGGCTGGAGGCCTACCCCAGACCAAGCTGGAGGCCTACCCCAGACCAGGCTGGAGGCCTACACCAGACCAGGCTGGAGGCCTACCCCAGACCAGGCTGGAGGCCTACCCCAGACCAAGCTGGAGGCCTACTCCAGACCAGGCTGGAGGCCTACTCCAGACCAGGCTGGAGGCCTACCCCAGACCAGGCTGGAGGCCTACTCCAGACCAGGCTGGAGGCCTACACCAGACCAGGCTGGAGGCCTACTCCAGACCAGGGAGGTTTGTTCAGAGGTTCTTCTCTAGCTCGCCATCATGTCCACCAGGTCCACCAAAAGCCTGACCTGTTTAGGTGAACAGGTAAAGACATTAAACTTGGGTTTAATGTGAAGTGAATCTGCAGGGTTTGGTTGGTGTAGGAGGTGACAGGGTTCACTCACCACTTCGGTTGGTATTTGCACATGGATTCCAGTTCAAGGTGCAATTCTTTGCTGAGGATGCTAGTGTGTGTTCTTCCAGGGCTTTCATGTCTGAGTGCATGCATGCTTGGATTCACCTGCTGCACAGGTGTAGGGCGGGGCCAAAGGGGCGCCTCCATTGGCCCATGAATTCAGACTGACAGCCCAACTATCCAATCAAACACAACTAGGCCTCCTTTACAGAGTAGCCTACTTGGTCTGGGTTACATGTTCCTGTTTTTATCATGGAGAATTAAAAACACAGTGAGTGGGGAGTCAAATCTGAGATTTAAAGGGAAAAAGTCATATTATTAGAATTAAAATGTAGAATTTTGAACAATAACCACAATTTTTAAAACACAAAACACTTTAAAACACCAAAGTCACACAAACACACACTCTGACTGATGGAGCAGCAGCTCTAAAACCCCTGTTTTAGTGAATGTAGTCTGGTGTGTGTGCTGTTTGTGGTTAAACCAAAAGGATCTTCCAGGTCTGTCAGGCCTCAGTTTAAAAACACCATGTTTACCTGTGTGCCCCCCCCCGTGTGTCAGTACGACCCCCGCTTCGGTGACGCTTTCTGGAACAGCAGTAAATACAACATGGTCGGCTACCTGCTGCGGATGATGACCAGCTGGGCCATCGTCGTCAACGTGTGGTACCTCCCCCCCATGACCATACAGGTACACTACACACACACACACACACACACACACTACACACACACACACACACTCACACACACTCACACACACACACACACACACACACACACACACCTCACACACACACACACACACACTCACACACACACTCACACACACACACACACACTCACACTCACACACACACACACACACACACTCACACTCACACACTCACACACACACACTCACACACTCACACACACACATATGTAAATATCTAGTATTCAGACTGATTCCTGTCAGCTGTGGCTCTAATCACCAGTGAGGGTGGTGGTCAGAGTCTCTGAGGTGTTTGGGTAAAACACACCAGGTGTTTTTATTACAGCTCCCTCAGAGCTGCTGCACCTCCTGCTGTGTGCCTGCAGGGGGCAGCACCTCCCAAACAGTCAGTGAGCTCAGCATGACGCTCTGCAGGAACCTGCATCACGTCATCAAGCGTCATGTGACTTTAACTTTACAGAAGCCAACCGAGAGAGCTGCTTCCTGCAGGAGGACTGTGTGTACTCTGTGTACTCTGTGTGTACTCTGTGTGTACTCTGTGTGTACTCTGTGTACTCTGTGTGTACTCTGTGTGTACTCTGTGTACTCTGTGTGTACTCTGTGTGTACTCTGTGTACTCTCTGTGTACTCTGTGTGTACTCTGTGTACTCTGTGTACTCTCTGTGTACTCTGTGTACTCTCTGTGTACTCTGTGTACTCAGGATGGGGAGGATGCTGCTCAGTTTGCCAGCAGGGTGAAGTCTGCCATCGCTCATCAGGGAGGACTGCTGGACTTGGCCTGGTGAGCAGGAAAACACTCTAAATACTCTGATTACTGCGTTACACTTTAGTACAACTGAGGTACTTGTACTTTACTCTAGTGTATTCTTTTCATGCCACTTTCTACTTCTACTCTACCACATGTCAGAGTAAATCAGAGTACTTCTTACTGCTCTACATCTATCTGACAGCTGGAGTCACCGTAAAATCCCTGTTTTAGTGAATGTAGTCTGGTGTGTGTGCTGTTTGTGGTTAAACCAAAAGGATCTTCCAGGTCTCTCTCTGTAGGGATCCTTTCTCTGTAGGGATCCTTTCTGTAGGGATCCTTTCTCTGTAGGGATCCTTTCCATGATGCTGTCACACACTCAGAATAACACTGTGAGGCTGAATCCTGCAGCAGAGGACGTCTTCAGTGTTTCAGTGGTTCACTGTTTGTGTCTCACAGGGACGGAGGGCTGAAGAGAGGAAAAGTGAAGGACTCGTATAAAGAGGAGCAGCAGAAGATGTACAGCAGCATCATCGTGGGACTGAACGACTCGAACACTCTGCAGTGAAATCAGGGAGGAGACGCTGAGCGACCCCCCCCCGGATGATCGTCTTCTGTCCTGGGTTGATCCTCAGTGATCTCATGTGACCTCGACCAGGAAACCTCAGACAGCAGCTGGAGGCGTCTGCTGGTCTGTTCTCTTATTGTGAAAGTCTGATTACAAAGCTCTTTATTTCTCTTCCTTATATGTGTAGGAGCGTGTTTCCACCAGCAGGAGGCGCTACATGACAGCACAATCCTCCTCCTCCTCCTCCTCCTCCTCCTCCTCCTCCTCTCTGAGCATCTCTGGTGTCTTAAATGTTGATTCTTTTTAAACGCTGCTCCTCCACCAGTGTCTCTGAGCAAAGAGGTGAAGAGAGAAAAGGACACGAGGATGTTTTAAAGGAGTCGAGTGTTTGACCGTCAGGTATTAAATAAACCTTCAGAGAGAAACACACAAAAACTACAATCATGATTAAAACAACTGCAGAAGAAATACAAATATTCCTGCTCATTAAATATAACTTGACCAGATAACTGGTGTAAAATAATTAGTATTTTCTAAATGAAACAGTTAATTAAAGTGGAAGAGACTCTGGATCTAAAATGTCAAAATCTAAAATAATAAAACAGAAAAAAACAGAAACATTAATTTAATAAAGGGAGAATAGAAAAGTAAAAAAGGGGGAATAAGAAATGAAGTAGAAATAATTAAAAGACAAGAAGAAAATAATAGAAATATGTTTGTGCTGTTTACAGACAGTGTCTCTGAATTATGATATATATATAATATAATTATAATATATATAATATAATTATAATGTTATATATAATATATATAATATTATATATAATATAGTTATAATATATATAATATAATTATGATATTCTATATAATATACTTATAATATATATAATATAATTATAATGTTATATAATATAATTATAATATTATATATAATATAATTATGATATATATAATATCATTATAATATTCTATATAATATTATAATTATTTTCCAACATGAACATAAAGCAGCAGTTTTCGGTGGGGGTCACATGACGAGTCAGACAGGAAGTCGTTAATAAACATTTTATTTCTCTTAAAGATAAAATAAATAAAATCAAACACATCGAATCTTCAGATCTTTAAACTGTTTTCAATCAGGTCCTCAGACGGAAACACTTCTGATCCACTCTATTTATGCAGCACATTTAAAAAAGAAAAAAACATTCCCACTGAAATAAATATCTAAATAACATATTGATCAGAAATATTGATCAGAAATATTGATCAGAAATGATCCAAACGTTTCAGGCTTTACATGAAAAATGTCGGTGAAAAGCTTTAATGAGACGTCTGGTCATTAAGGTGCTTTAATTAGCAGTGAAGTGTAGAAATACTTCATTAAATTAATCTGAACGACTTTATGCACTGCAGGTGCTTCAATCTGTGATTATTGATTATTGATTTCGTTTTAATGGTCTGAAACTGTCAAATAAATAAAAATAAAACACAACATATTTCCATCTGAAAAGTAGTGAAGTGTCTCACGTTCAATCCCTTTAAATTATATTTTAATTAATCTATTAGTTTAATATCAGGCTGATATTTATTTTGTGCTTTAGAATAAAAAAGCTTTTGACGGAAAAAGAATCTTTTCACTTCACTGTATTTATTGGTAAAAATCAATAAAGTAAATCTACGATCAGATGACTTTAAAGTAACGCTGCTGATCAGATTAATGGTTCCAATCAGGACGCACGTTTGTATTGATCCACTGATCCATTGATCCGTTGGTGTGTTAATAACCATCCAGTGGAACCAGTGGAACCAGTGAACGAGTTCTAACTGAACGTTAAAGCATGCAGAGCTGAGCTCAGCTCACTGATTGATTATTGATCAGGTTTTTACAATCACTTCATCCTCCTCAGCAGGATGTTTAAATCCAGAGCTGCTTCCAGATTCTCAGAGAATTTACTGCTTTGACTGTTTGTCCAAACGTTCAGAGAAACAGAGAGACTAAATATTATTATTATTATTATTATTATTATTATATAATAAGTGTGTTTCACATTTAAACTCGTCCTGTTTCTGTTTTCTTTTAGAACACAAACCATCCTGACTTTAATAAAAGCTTTTCTACCTGTTTTCTACCAAACCTTTGCTCTGCCCTCATCACTGCCGCTCTGATTATCAGCTCCTCTGTTTTAACGACAGCTGATCTGAGACGTTCTTGGTGATTTCTGGGTTCATGAATGGAGAGAAGAATGGTCCAGTGGATCAATAATAAAAAGAGCCTCTCAGTGCTAACCACGTGAGGCCGCCGCCCGTCCGGGACAATAACCCTGAACTCTGGCCGTCCTGCGGCCGACGAAGAGGAAGAGGAAGAGGAGGCGAGACATGTTTACTGTGACGGCGCTTTAATAAAGAAAGCAGAGACTGTGAAATAGCACCGAGTTATTCTTCCACACACAGCCGAGCTCACGGCCGCAGCCTCGGCGTGTCGCGCCGGAGCCGCCGGTAACAATCCTGCAGCTCAAATTGCTTGAACAGAAATGTTTGTTCTCCCCTAACAAGATAGTGAATTATTAATAGGATCTAAAGCCGATAGTGGAGGTGGGATTGTGCTGCACACACGTTCACTGTGATGTATGTGTCTGCACGTCTGCAGCTCCTCTCTAATGGGATTCACATAGATTTCAGGGGGACATCATAAAAGGCATCGGACTGACCCCTGCTGAGGACTCCATACGACCCCCCCACTGCACCAGCGGCCTGATATGTTGATTCGATTTGCTCAGTTTTACCCCCCCCCCCCAGTGATCTATACAAATGCAATGCAGGTACGCCGAGTAAATATGAATACGTTTCTAAATTGAATGGGAGTGAATGTAGTCTGCAGAGGACATCATCTTAGATCACGCTGCCGTGCTGGGAACCGAGCGCCGGGGGGGGGGGGGGATCACTCAGGGCCCCTCCCTGACGCTTGCCATTAGCTGGAGCGTAATGCCTCTAAATACATTGTTCAGCCATCTATTCTGTGCTGCTGCTGTAATGTATGTGATGCTGAGGAGCTACAATAAGCTCACAGAGGGGATCAATACAGGCAGGGGGGGGGGGCACGGCCTCCATGTTCAGGCCTCACAGCTAAACGCTGGCCAGCAGCTTCAGGTTCAGAAAAATAAGAGGAGGACAAAGTGACTGTTTGAGCTGCTGCTGCTGTAAGATAACACAGATACATCAGGCCAGAGACACGACGACCGGATCAGGACCATTGATCCATCGATCCATCGGACCATCGATCCATTGGTCCATCGATCCATCAGACCATCGATCCATTGATCCATCAGACCATCAGACCATCAGACCATCGGTCCATCGGTCCATCGGTCCATCGGACCATCGATCCATCGGACCATCGATCCATCGGACCATCGGTCCATCGATCCATCGATCCATCGGACCATCGATCCATCGGACCATCGGTCCATCGGACCATCGGTCCATCGATCCATCGATCCATCGGACCATCGATCCATCGGACCATCGGTCCATCGATCCATCGATCCATCGGACCATCGATCCATCGGACCATCGGTCCATCGGACCATCGGTCCATCGATCCATCGATCCATCGGACCATCGATCCATCGGTCCATCGGACCATCGGTCCATCGATCCATCGGTCCATCGGACCATCGGTCCATCGGTCCATCGGTCCATCGGTCCATCGGACCATCGGACCATCGGTCCATCGATCCATCGATCCATCGGACCATCGATCCATCGGACCATCGATCCATCGGACCATCGATCCATCGGTCCATCGGTCCATCGATCCATCGATCCATCGATCCATCGATCCATCGGACCATCGATCCATCGATCCATCGGACCATCGATCCATCGGACCATCGGTCCATCGGTCCATCGATCCATCGGACCATCGATCCATCGGACCATCGGTCCATCGGTCCATCGATCCATCGGACCATCGATCCATCGGACCATCGGTCCATCGGACCATCGGTCCATCGATCCATCGGTCCATCGCACCATCGATCCATCGATCCATCGGTCCATCGGTCCATCGGTCCATCAGACCATCAATCCATCAGACCATCGGTCCATCGATCCATCGGACCATTGATCCATCAGACCATCGGTCCATCGATCCATCAGACCATCGATCCATCGATCCATCGGACCATCGATCCATCAGACCATCGGTCCATAGATCCATCAGACCATCGATCCATCGATCCATCGATCCATCAGACCATCAATCCATCAGACCATCGGTCCATCGATCCATCAGACCATCGATCCATCGATCCATCGGACCATCGATCCATCGGTCCATCAGACCATCGATCCATCAGACCATCGGTCCATCGATCCATCGATCCATCAGACCATCAGACCATCAGACCATCGGTCCATCGATCCATTGATCCATTGATCCATCAGACCATCAGACCATCGGTCCATTGATCCATTGATCCATTGATCCATCAGACCATCGGTCCATCGGTCCATCGATCCATCAGACCATCGGACCATCAATCCATCGATTCAATCGATCCATCGATCCATCGGACCATCGGACCGTCGGTCCATCGATCCATCAGTCCATCGATCCATCGATCCATCGATCCATCGGTCTATCGATCGGCGTGTTTGGAACCAACGACGCAAAGAGTTTCAACTGGAAACGTTCAAGCTGCTGAATTCAAACTGAAGCCGATCAGCTGCTACACACAAGCGACTGATCGATCAGTCGGTCAATCAGCAGCAACAGTTTTATGATCAATTCTTCTGTTGTTAAGCAGAGCGGGGGGGGGGGGGGGGCTGTTCTCACATTATTTAGAGATGAATTCATGGAGAAACTCTTGTTTTATGTGCTGGAACCGTTGTTTGTTCTGAATGAACTGAAGTTCAGCCTGACGGAGCCTCATCAATAATGTAGAGAAAACAAGTAGATCAATTAGGGAACAATTAGATCAATTAGAGAACAAGTAGATCTAGATTAGATCAATAATAAATGTGAGCTGCAGGATTTATTATCATCAAACAACCAGAACACAGAAATCAACCACTAAAGAGTCACAGGACAGAAAGGCTAGAGCGTGTGAAGGCAGCAGGACCAGAGGCCTCCTGCTCACCTGCACACCTGCACCAGGTGAGGAGGACGTGGGCGGAGCCACAGGCAGCAGAGCAGGTACGACAGGAAGCAGGAGGGGCCTTCATGATGCCAGAAAACAGTAGAAAACACGTTTTGATCCTTTGATCATTTGTTAGCTTGAGCTCACAGCACCTGAGAGAGACACATACTTCATACAGGTAACACACTTCATACAGGTAACACACTTCATACAGGTAACACACACTTCATACAGGTAACACACACTAACACACACACTCACTGAGATATGAGGCTCATTTGCATACACTAATGAAAGCAGCCATAATTGGTCAGAATTGATCCTCTGCTCTGTCTGAGTCTGAAGATCTGGACTGATTGATCTGCGGTTGGATTCCAGTTTATTTAGCTCCCAACATAATGATGTGGTCGTGTTGTGATTGGACGAGGAGGAGCAGCGCCGCTGACCTCCTCTGGTCCAGTCGTCCAATCCCGTCCCTCCGTTCAGGTGGTTATGACAGGACCCCCCCCCCCCGGAGGAGGAGGAGCCACATGAAAAATGTCCCCCGCTGAGGTACATGAAGGTGTGAAATTGCAGACTCCTCTTTGCCCCCGGCCCCGAGCCTCCAAAGGTATTTCTGCTTTTATTGACAGGGCGCCTGGATTTCAGCCTGATGGCGGCGCCCCCCCCCCCCCACCCCCCCCCCCCCGCCGCTCCCCGCCGTGCCCCCCACATCCTCCCCCAGCCCTGATTGCTTTTGTTTCCAGGTCACCTCCTATCTATCGCTGCAACTTTTCCAATTTCTCAGGGCTGCTGGTGTGAAGGCAGCGGGCGTTTATTTACACCACGGAGGGAAACACGCTCACATCCTCTCACTTTCACGCTCAGCGGGCGACACAGAGCCTGTCAACCCCCCAGCACCAACACCCCCCCGCCCTCAGTGCAACTTCATCAAACGAATAATCAAATAAACGTCTTGCTTCATTAATATGAAATTATCTTAGCATGAAGATTAATTGCATTAAACTTATGAGGGAGTGTTTGGGAGGATCTGAGCGCGGCGAATGATGGATGATGAGAGCGAGTGATGAATGGAGAAAGCAGCGGAACTAAATTGAAAGTGTACTCATCCGTTCTCGCCTCACAACTAATGATAAATTGAGCGTGTCACGTTGAACAATACACGTTTAAAGCTTCGAGCGCAGACGGACGGCAGGTAGCTGCTGCTGCGTGATGGGACGGACTATACGGAATATACGGAGCCGCCCTTTATCAGCCCATCGCTTATTAATGTCTGCGATCGAACACCAGCGACGTGACGTTCTGTCCCCGACGTTCTTCATCAAGAACTCTCCGTTAAAACAGCGACCACAGCGGGAACACTGCGTCCCTCCAGGGGGCGACACGGAGCGGGAACACTGCGTCCCTCCAGGGGACGACACGGAGCGGGAACACTGCGTCCCTCCAGGGGACGACACGGAGCGGGAACACTGCGTCCCTCCAGGGGGCGACACGGAGCGGGAACACTGCGTCCCTCCAGGGGGCGACACGGAGCGCGAACACTGCGTCCCTCCAGGGGGCGACACGGAGCAGAAACAGATGATCTTCATTCAAGACACGAAACAACATCCACCGAGGGGACGAAGACTCTTCGCTTCTTGTTCGAAATAAATAAACGTGCAGTGCAAGTTTGGATTATAGAATTAAACCTGGATTATAAAATGTTACTGCATTAAAATGTACTTCTGAATCTGAATCTGTCTGATGTTATTGATCCTTTGTGAGCTCATGTCAATGAATCTGACCAAAGGATCAATAAAGTTTTATTTTAACCTGCAAAAACACACCATGAATTATTTGGTGATTATAGTCAGTGAAAGTGGTCAGATCAATGTAGTATCATAAAATAAAAACACTTCTATGTAGACTGAAGTAAAGGACGTAGAACTGGTGACTAACCAGGTGACTCACCAGGTGACTCACCAGGTGAGCTAACTAGCACTATAAGTGATTGAGTCGAGCTCACGCCGCTCACGTCGCTCTCTCACCTGCAACAGTTTGAACAATCAGGCTTCAGTTTACAGGTCAAACTGTCTCAGAGCCTAAACTTAACCGAACAGCGACGTTACCATGACTACGAAGGTGTGGCTGGTCTGAGGTCTCGTGTGGACGCTAAGTTTGTAAAACTAAAACTGATCTTTTAGAGACGCTCCAGAGTGGAATCGTCTCCGTCGTTCTCCCCGCTGACAGATGACTCTTTTCTAAATAACTCCCGGACGATCATCTAAGCAGATTGATCGCCAGAACAGTTTTTACTTTGTTTAAAACCCCAAACCGACTGACAGGCGGCCAAAGTTACAGATGATCAAACTGCTGTTAAAGGAGGCGTCTGGCGCGGCTCCAGCTGACAGCCTCCATTGTAAATGATATTACCATCTGTGGGACACAACAGAGAGGATCTCCATCCATCTCCACCCTGATGTCGGCCTGCACTGCAGCACCAGCACCTCAGGCGGTCTGTTTCAGTCAGTATCACCATTATTACCATCACTGTTGTTAGCAGTAGATCATTTTACTGTGGTAGAGCTTCAGTCACACTTTGAACCTCAGTGTTCATTTCAGTTTTCATGGTTTACAGTAATAAAAGTTATAGAGAAGTACATCTCTTAGTGAGAACTGTGCTGCAGTGTTTAGGTGTGGCTGCAGAGCAGCAGCTCTAAAATCCCTGTTTTAGTGAATGTAGTCTGGTGTGTGTGCTGTTTGTGGTTAAACCAAAAGGATCTTCCAGGTCTCTCTCTGTAGGGATCCTTTCCATGATGCTGTCACACACTTAGAATAACACTCTGAGCCTGTCAGTGGATCAAACAAGCTCTTTTAGTGGACCTACTGTGATCAGGTGCAGTTGTCCCAAAGGATCACGTTGCAGCCATTGCAGCCCGTTTGGTGGCTGCTGGCTGAGGTGATCTACTGGACCAGTTCCAACACTTTTACTACCTACCAGTCACTCACACACCAGGATGAGGACACAGAGGATCATGGGGGAGAAACACACGTTAGCAAACCTGCAGCTAACGTTAGCAAAGAGTTGAACCCTCCACAGACGACAAAACTTTAAGTGATCATTGAAAACTTTAGCTCGTTCATTAATAATAATAATAATAATCAAGCATTTTAATTGTGGTGCACTTTACGTTTGCAAATCTCAAAGTGCTAAATCAACAGTTTCTCCACCAATGAATGAGCTCCTTGGACCGCTTCCTGTTTGCTCATGGTTTTACTGCTTCGTTCACTAACTAGTTTGTCTGTAACCTTAGTGCGACACCAGCGGATCCATTTTATTCAGATTAAATAACACCGACACAACCAGCGGACCAATCCCTGCCCTGGATACGGTGGCCCCGCCCCCTCATTAGCATATAAGCATGAAGCCAGAATAAAAGATGAGAGCAGGAAGTGAGTGAAGGTGAGCTGGTGAAGTGTTGATGTCAGTAAGTGACCTGCGATAAAGTGTGAATCTGTTCCAGCAGCTTCCTGTCGGCTCTAAACCGCTGCAGCCTCCTCACACAAACAACTTTCACACAAAATTACACGGCTCCATTTTATTCCAAGTTCATATTTGGCAAGTCCATGCTGAATGTCATCCATCATGGCGCCCCCGCACTTTCTGATCAGCGTCTCCGGAGGGGGGAGGGGGGGGGGTGAGGTTCATCTCTCCTCTTCCACCAACCGGAGCGAAAAGCAGCTCCGGCGTTCCTGCGCCTCCAATTTCATTCTCAGCAGCAGAAAATAAATAAAGAAAGAAACGGAGGCTCAGTTCAGCGGAGCAGCGCGCTCGGCAACTTCTCCGAGAAATGAATACTTTTTAATTTGTGTGCCGGGGATGGCCCCCGGCCCCCGGACAATGTTGATGGATGATGTTTTAATGCTGCTGAATGTTATTTTTACTGAACAGGGAAAACTATAAATTCTTACTTCATTGCCAATGATTGTGCCCTATGCAGAAAGGCGCAGCGGCTGTGCGTTGCCCATGAATAATCGCCTCTCGCAGCAGATGTTACTCTGCAGAAACCAATTCCTCGGATAAGATTTGCAGAAGATTAATTGTCTACAGCTGTTTCATGGCCCGCTGCAATCTTAATACATTTATGATAAGTTTAAAAGCTCACCAGAGGCAGCGGAGCCTCCCCAGTGAGGCTGCCGGCAGAAAGAGACGCTTTATTCTAACATCTGGATTCATATCCTCTGTCAGATTCATCATTAGCCTTTATGCACGGCGACTAAGAGGCCGGCCGTCATTAACAGCCGGGACGCAACAGCGTGTCCTGCTCCGCCTTTATCCTCTGCTCCTCCGCTATTTTCATTTCTGCCGCTTTTTCACTGACTGAATTATTCAGATTTGTGCAAATGAGTTGTTTTCATTTTTCTCTGCTGGAAGTGGAAATTGAAAGTGACCCAGCGTGACCCCCCGTCTATTACTCAAGCTAGATTGCAGTGAGTGTGCAGTGAGGATCATTGTGGCGCCGGCGGCTTTGTTAACCGTCGCGCTGTGACCCGGAGCGCTCGCAGCATCTGTACCAGTTTGGAAGAATCGCCGTGTTACGACCCACACTCCCCCCCCCCATTTAAATATTCTCCACAGAACAAAGGCAATCATGTTCGCAGCGCCGCACGGGGTCGGGGGCCACGGGGAGCTGGGTAGGAGGGCCAAGGGGAGCTGGGTAGGAGGGCCAAGGGGAGCTGGGTAGGAGGGCCACGGGGAGCTGGGTAGGAGGGCCAAGGAGAGCTGGGTAGGAGGGCTGGGTAGGAGGGCCAAGGGGAGCTGGGTAGGAGGGCCACGGGGAGCTGGGTAGGAGGGCCAAGGAGAGCTGGGTAGGAGGGCTGGGTAGGAGGGCCACGGGGAGCTGGGTAGGAGGGCCACGGGGAGCTGGGTAGGAGGGCTGGGTAGGAGGGCCACGGGGAGCTGGGTAGGAGGGCCACGGGGAGCTGGGTAGGGGGGCCACGGGGAGCTGGGTAGGGGGGCCAAGGGGAGCTGGGTAGGAGGGCCAAGGGGAGCTGGGTAGGGGGGCCAAGGGGAGCTGGGTAGGAGGGCCAAGGGGAGCTGGGTAGGGGGGCCAAGGGGAGCTGGGTAGGAGGGCCACGGGGAGCTGGGTAGGGGGGCCACGGGGAGCTGGGTAGGGGGGCCAAGGGGAGCTGGGTAGGAGGGCCACGGGGAGCTGGGTAGGGGGGCCAAGGGGAGCTGGGTAGGAGGGCCAAGGGGAGCTGGGTAGGGGGGCCACGGGGAGCTGGGTAGGAGGGCCAAGGGGAGCTGGGTAGGAGGGCCACGGGGAGCTGGGTAGGAGGGCCAAGGGGAGCTGGGTAGGAGGGCCAAGGGGAGCTGGGTAGGAGGGCCAAGGGGAGCTGGGTTGGGGGCCAAGGGGAGCTGGGTAGGAGGGCCAAGGGGAGCTGGGTTGGGGGCCAAGGGGAGCTGGGTAGGAGGGCCAAGGGGAGCTGGGTTGGGGGCCAAGGGGAGCTGGGTAGGAGGGCCAAGGGGAGCTGGGTTGGGGGCCAAGGGGAGCTGGGTAGGAGGGCCAAGGGGAGCTGGGTAGGAGGGCCAAGGGGAGCTGGGTAGGAGGGCCAAGGGGAGCTGGGTTGGGGGCCAAGGGGAGCTGGGTAGGGGGGCCAAGGGGAGCTGGGTAGGGGGGCCATGAATGGTTGTCGACTTCCATTGAACCCTCTGCAGCTCCTCTTCTTCCTCCTCCTCCTCCTCCTCTTGCTCCTCTTCTTCCTCTTCTTCCTCCTCCTCCTCTTGCTCCTCTTCTTCCTCTTCTTCCTCCTCCTCCTCCTGCTCTTCTTCTTCCTCCTCCTCCTCTTCTTCCTCCTCCTCCTCCTCTTCCTCCTCCCTGTGAGCAGATCATTTAACGGCTCTCAGCAGCAGACGGATCGTCCACATCCATTATTTATCCCTGGAATCCTCTCAGTGATTGAAGGAGGAGGAAGAGGAGGAAGAGGAGGAGGAGGAGGAGGAAGAGGAGGAGGGAAGCTGCTGCTCTCCATGTTTGATGAAGAACTCTGTGACGGCTTCACAATCAGGAAAACACAGCTGACATTTTATTACAGATGTGTCCGACTGAATTATCATTTATTATCATCCAGAGGAAGTGTTAGCAAACACTGGTAACACTAGTCATACTAGTAATACTAGTCATACTAGTAATACTAGTCATACTGGTAATAAACCACATCAGTGTTTAAGTCGTGAATTTAGGATAAAAAATAATTAGATCAGATGTCGAGGAGACAAAAAAACTAAACACGATTTTCTGAGTATTTCTTCTTGTAAAGTTGAAACTTTAATCTCAGAAAATATAAAAATGTGAACATTTCTTCTTCATAAATCTCTGGAGTTAATCTCAGATTTTAATCAGAATATTCTGATATTATATATATATATATATATATAAATATATATATATTTTATATTTTATATATATATATTATTAAGGAGCAGATAGTTTGAGTATTTTAGCATGTGCGGGGGGGGGGGGGGGGGGTTAAACAGCAGTGATGAGTTCATGTCCGTTTATATGGAGGACTGTTAGTGTCGAACAAAAGGGAAACAGGAAGGTTATTGTTATTATTTTAGTATTTATCATAATAATAATAACAATAATAATACTTATTATTTATTATCATTATTATTATTTATCACTATTATTTATTATTATAGTATTATTAGTATTATTATTTATTAGTATTATTAGTAGTCGTAGTATTATTATTATGTATTATTAGTTTAGTATGTGGTGAATAATTCCTTGTGATGTGATGCTGATGGATCTCTGCGGCCTCACTTATTGATATTTGTCATGTGTGTATTTCTGGATTGTGTCTTTTCACGCCTGCCGCCTCAAACGGCCTCCGAACAGATTAAACTGTTAAATATTCTGGCCACAATAATATTAATATTAATAATAATAAAATGTATGTGCATGTGCATTTATATTTGCATGTTTATATGTTTTACTGATGTTTTAATGTCTGACCATAAGGGACATTAAGATCAATACATATAGATTATCTTTAAATAATAAATAAACTAAAAGTAGTAAAACTAATACATTTAACAAATGTTACTAAAACACTTCCCAGGGAAATAAAAGAAAAATACACTCAAATAATCAGAAATGTGGTAAAAACAAAAACCTGTGTGCACTCACACACACACACACACACACACACTCACACACACACACACACAGACACACACACACTCACACACACACACACACACACACACACACACACTCACACACACACACACACACACACACACACACACACACACACACACACACACACACACACGTCTTCATTATTACACATTATAAAGCAGACGGAGGGCCCCACAGTGAGGAGTGGACATTTGAATGAGATCCATCAATATCCTGATCACACACACACACACACACACACACACACACACACACACAGATCAGTGTGTAGGCGGACAGGAAGTGGTCATAAATAATCCCGCCTCAGCGCCATCAGCCGGCCTTCCCCTCGCTGCCGCAGACATTGAACATGACATAATACGCTGCAATAAAACAAAAGCTTCACTTCATAAACGTTCCTGATTTATTCGGAGGCTACAGGATGAATTCAGCGCCATAAATATGCAAAAACGTGAAAGTGAAGCAGCCGCGTGATTTTAATTTATTCTGGACTGACGGCGGGACTTAATTACTGATTGGTTTCTTGTTTCTCTCTCAGCTCTGCGCTCGTTAAGGAGTTTGTGTTAATGAAGTGAACGCCACCTTTTTATTCTGTTTTTAATCCGCAGACGGGCAGAAAGGTGCTCGGTATTTAACTCCCAGCCCCCCCCCCGCGCCGGTTAAACGGGGGGGCTGGACGCTAACGGGCGGGTGTAAATCTTGTGCAGCAGCACAGAGGATGTGTAACATCATCACTCCACCCGGCCCTCCTCTCTCTCCTCGCACACCTTCCCGGCTTTGAACAAACAGATACCTGTCACGTATGAAGAATAGGGCCGCTCCTCCACAAATGCCTCATTCTCTGTGGATTATTTACTTTTAATGGGCGGGGGGGTGAGGAAAGCACTTAATATGTGCTCACACGAGGCGTGATGTATGGGGTCACGGCGGCGGCGGCGGCGGCACCGCCCCGCGCTGCTCGCTGGAAATAAATCTGCGAGCCGGGCTGCAGGCCGCTCAGGTTTACTGCTGCAGGACAGTCGACGTCCCACAGGAGTTCACTCTGTAGATGGTTTTATCATTGAGGGGGGGCGAGGAGAGCGAGGCGCACAATGAAGTCAGGAGAAAGATGCTACAAACAGAAAACAACATGTTCGCTGGATTTAAGGTGAACGTAAAGGTCAAGGTCGGTTTGGACGTGTCCACAAACGTCTTCAAATCTTAATTGGATTAAAGTGTTGAAGCATTAAACCTCTTTAAACCTCTTTAACCCTTTTTACCCCTTTTTACCCCTCTAAACGCTGCGTCTGCATCCTCGCTGCTGCTTCTTCTTCTGGTGACGTCGTCTCTTGGAGGACCTTCTTCTTCTTCATGTCCCTAAAATGTGTCCAACCTCAGCTAGAAGGTTCCAGAAGTCAGTGAAGCAGAATGAGTGAGAAAAGACTTCAGACCTGTTGTTCATCAGAGGAGACTAAAGAAAGACAGAGAACATGTTGATCCAGAACAACAGTGGATGGAGAAACAGGAACTAAAGAAAGACAGAGAACATGTTGATCCAGAACAACAGTGGATGTAGAAACAGGAACTAAAGAAAGACAGAGAACATGTTGATCCAGAACAACAGTGGATGGAGAAACAGGAACTAAAGAAAGACAGAGAACATGTTGATCCAGAACAACAGTGGATGGAGAAACAGGAACTAAAGAAAGACAGAGAACATGTTGATCCAGAACAACAGTGGATGGAGAAACAGGAACTAAAGAAAGACAGAGAACATGTTGATCCAGAACAACAGAGGATGGAGAAACAGGAACTAAAGAAAGACAGAGAACATGTTGATCCAGAACAACAGTGGATGGAGAAACAGGAACTAAAGAAAGACAGAGAACATGTTGATCCAGAACAACAGTGGATGGAGAAACAGGAACTAAAGAAAGACAGAGAACATGTTGATCCAGAACAACAGTGGATGGAGAAACAGGAACTAAAGAAAGACAGAGAACATGTTGATCCAGAACAACAGTGGATGGAGAAACAGGAACTAAAGAAAGACAGAGAACATGTTGATCCAGAACAACAGTGGATGGAGAAACAGGAACTAAAGAAAGACAGAGAACATGTTGATCCAGAACAACAGTGGATGTAGAAACAGGAACTAAAGAAAGACAGAGAACATGTTGATCCAGAACAACAGTGGATGGAGAAACAGGAACTAAAGATCTGTGAACCCTCCAGAAGAGATCTGAACTGTTTCATGTTCTACTTTCTGAGCGAGGCTCATTTTTATGAGCAGAGAGCGACAGAGATCTGATAGAACAGACAGATTTCCCCAGAGCCTCCACTGGTGTTTCTGCTGATTGTCTGGTGGTGAATTATCGGCGACTTTCAGCTCAGGATTCGTCTGCTTCGGTTCACTCTCATGGCATCGTTTTTAGAGAACCCTGAACCCTTCCTGTGCTCCACCTGCTGAGCAGCTGCTGAAAAAGTGCAGCGTTTAGCAACTGAAGAGGAGGAGACCAAACACGGAGCTAAAAGAGAGGGAAAACTGGACCAACAGAAATACGACCCCACGTGAAGGACCGTGTTGATCTGTAGCTGCTGGGTGTGGAAATCCAACACGTCCTCGCAGCAAATCAACAGATTTGATTCCAACATTGAAGGTTTTTAGCGCCTGCAGAGAGAAGAGAAGGTGTCAGTTAACTATCCTGGAGGAGGTTCTGAGCCCTGATTGGCTGTCCTGACGTCCTGGCATGGAGCTCTATGATAGAGCCAGTTAGCACAAGCATCAGCACCAGTTAGCACAAGCATTAGCACCAGTTAGCACAAGCATCAACACCAGTTAGCACAAGCATTAGCACCAGTTAGCACAAGCATTAGCACCAGTTAGCACAAGCATCAACACCAGTTAGCACAAGCATTAGCACCAGTTAGCACAAGCATCAACACCAGTTAGCACAAGCATCAGCACCAGTTAGCACAAGCATCAGCACCAGTTAGCACAAGCATCAGCACCAGTTAGCACAAGCATCAGCACCAGTTAGCACAAGCATTAGCACCAGTTAGCACAAGCATCAGCACCAGTTAGCACAAGCATTAGCACCAGTTAGCATAAGCATTAGCATAAATACTCAGTGTCAGACTTCTCTTGTACTGAGCTGCCGTCCAGGTGAGCTTTAATGATAATAATAATTAAATGTTAGATCTGCACAAGAGGAACTTTCTTGTTCTTGTTGCCTGAGAGACAAAACCCAGGACGAACGTGCGCAGAGCTGTTAGCGAGGACGTCAAACTGAAAGTGGAAGAAAAGGAGGGCTTTGGGACGGCGAGGAGGAAGTGCCCCTCCTCATCCTCGCTGTAAATTAAACCCTGCTTGTGTGACAGCTGTGGGGGATGAAATATGTCGCCTCTTTTGGCGCAGCTCCGCCCTGACAGGACGTATATGGAGGAGGCCGGGAGGATCTAAATGGCGCCATTTATTTGCCATTTGGTGTTATTAATATTCATGATCAATCATCGGCGACGAGGCGCCAAAGAGCCACCGGTTCTCCGTGCGATGATGGTTATTAATGACGACCTGAGCGCCCACTTCTCCCACTCATACTGCTCTGAACTCTTAATGATCAAAAGTATTAATTCCCACAGTATTCCTGTATTAATATCCTGGATGGAGATAAAAAGTAATATTAATGTAAGGCCAACATAAAGACAGAGCCATTATTTAAGTCCTGTCATCGTTTGTCTTATTTAAATACCGCAGTGATAAGGCTTTATTTTAATTTAAATAAAGACATTAATTTCTTTAATGCTGAGTAATCAAAGCAATATTTTGCAGTTTAACTGAAAAGCTTGTTAGATCGATCATAAATCTTTTCAGGAATCACGTTATGGATCACCGCTGATTACAGCCACGTTATCACGGAGAATAAAGACCGACTTTCACACACTCACTGGGTTTTTATTAAATTTGTCCATCAGGAACTGATGCTGAGCTTTATTTACTTCTTAAATAATAAAGGTGCTTTATTGATCCTGACGCTGTAGAATTAAGAAACACTCAGCATGAGATCACATAAATACACTGATCCCCACAGTTGGTTTAGGTAGTTAGTGCTTAACTAGCAGCCAGCAACTAAACACACTGCTCTGGTTAGTTTAACTAACTAAACAGTTTAGTACTAGTTAGTCAGTTAAAGTTAACCTCTGACCTGTTACAGCTGATAAAAAGGAGACTTTAATAAATGTGAACCAGTGTTATTATTGATCTATTAATATTATTATTGATCTATTAATATTATTATTGATCTATTAATATTATTATTGATCTAATAATATTATTGTTGATCTAATGATATTATTGTTGATCTATTAGTGTTATTATTGATCTATTAATATCATTATTGATCTAATAATATTATTATTGATCTAATAGTGTTATTATTGATATATTAATATTATTATTGATCTATTGATGTTATTATTGATCTATTAGTGTCAGCTGATTGATTATTTTCATGTCAAACACAGAGAAACAGCTGCAGCGTTAAAACATGTACGTACTTTTCCTTTAATGCTGAAACAGGTTTATTTCTATTTTCTGTCACTGTTTATTTCAGCTTCATTATTATTATTGATCTCATTCTGATCATCGTCATCAGTTATTGATTAGTCAGCTGATTTCTCTCTAAACATTTTGTTGTGAATTACTGATTGATTTTATAGTTATTAAAAATACTGACGTACATGTGAGGAGGTCAAAGGTCAAAGGTCTCAGGCGTGCTCGCTGCTCTGCTCGCCGCTCTGCTCGCCGCTCTGGGAAGTTGCAGTAAACAGTGTTTCCTCAGAGAGGCGGCGGCGGCACTTGTTGACGGAGAGGGAGGGGCTGAAGGACTGGATCATGCTGGGGGGGGCTGCCCTGCCACCGTCCCTTTAATAACCTGTAATATCGTGGCGGCAGGGTTGCGGCGGCGCGCCGTGATTGATGGTCTCTCCGATGAGACTTTACAAGAGCAGCAGCGACGACCAAACAACTAAACATACAAATTATTAAAAAAGGAGGGGTCACCCTCTGGCCCCCGGGAGGAAAGTGAATCACCTGTGGTTAAGATGATACCGTCCTCCGAGTGCAATTTATAGTCTATTGACTGCAGAAACTGTCTTCTCAGATATGCGGAAATTGTCCTACATTGCAGATGAGATCTGCTGCTTGACACCGGATCTGGAGGCCAGAGCGACAGCAAATATCACATTAGCTGTCCGGGAGCAGCTCAGATGGTATCTCACTGTTTCAGCCCCAGACAAACACCAGCCGTATCACCCCATCTCCCAAACACACACGCGCTCGGCTGCCCCCCGCCCACACCGCCGCCCCCCCCCCCCCCCTGGTCGCCATGTTTGTCCACCACAGCAGCAGGTTCGTCGTGGATGTCAGGAGCAAAGGAGAGGGTGGAGGTCGGAGCTGTAGACGCCACGTCGCTGCAATTAATGTTCAGATTTATTAACATAAAGAAGCCCCTCCCACCACAGGCCCCTCCCACCACAGGCCCCTCCCACAGGTTACCTGAAGTTAACTAGAGAACAAGAGGACGAGTTGTGGATGTTAAACAAGAAGTTCTGTTGTTGTAAATGATTTCACACTAACGTCTCCACACGTGACTCTTCATGTTAAAGTTCTGTTTCTAACTGATCACCTGATCATCTGATCACCTGATCTAAAACTGGGATCTCGTGCATCTTAAGGTCTTTCCTCACTCGTTCCTGCACGTTAACATGTTGTGCACACACCTGATAGTCTGTATTGATGAAATGCGACATGTGATCCTGTTTCAGATCCAGATTTTGTGCAAATGAATGAATCCTCATTTTTCCCAGTTAAGGGTCCTGAGCAGGAGTTCTCTTCCTGTCTGTGTGGTCAGATTTGGTGCAGAAGCTCCACGGGTGGCGTCCTGACGGCGTCCTGACGGCGTGCAGATGACGCTGAGCGTAGAGGCTGCAGCAGACGTCCTCCAGGGTTCGGAGCGTCGTCACTATTGATTTTGTGAGGGAGGACAGACAGGCAGCGGCTCTGATTAGAGGCAGAAATCAGGCTTCTTCTAACAGAGTTTACACTCAAGTGGCATTTCTCATTTCCTCTGAGCCCGCCGTGTTTTGACAGGGGGGGATCCTTCACTTGCCACTCAAGTCTATCAATGTCAGCAGCGGGGCTCAGCCACACACCCATATATTTGGATTAAACAGTCAGAGTCATTACAGCCAGTGTTATTGACCTTTTAAGATACAACTTTAATAGCTTTTCTCTCCTCTCGCCGTCTGTCTCGGCGTGAAACATGAGGGGCTGCCGTGCTGATGAAGTCCCCCCAGGGTTTGCCTGGAATTGGAATCAAATGCTTTAGATCCCCTCTTCCTCGCAGGTAAAGCCGCCGGCTTTGTGCCACAGAAAGGAGAAATTAAAGGAAAAGCACACAATGAGAATGAGGAGCAGGCGAGCAGGATTACCGCACAGGACGCTCATTTTCCAGCGGCCAGCCAAGCTAGACGAAGCCGGAGCGACACGGCGGCTCCATTTTAGGGTGTCGAGTCGCTTCTGCTCCGAGGGGGGGGGGGGGGGGGGGGGGGCGTATTAAACACAGAAGCATCAGACATGAATAAACGGGGTGAAATGTTTGAAATGAGATATTTGTTGCTCAGCTGTCACCGTTATTATAGGAGGAGGTAGAATCACTACAA